>NC_133770.1:240140377-240376826 GCF_003597395.2 Chelonoidis abingdonii
GGGGAGGAGAGGGGAAAGTGGTGGATGGGCAGAGGCAAGCACTGAGCCAGTAGGAGTTCGAGGGGCAGGCATGGGGGTTTCTGGCAGGGGCGAGAGAAGGTGAAAGGAGGCGAGTGATGGGAGGGGGACTGACTAGGAGGGATGCAGCAAGGCAGCGGGGGGCTAGGGGGTGAAGAGGGGTGTGATGGTGGGGCTGAGCAGGGAGGGGGCAGATCCTATTTTACTGCTGTGATTTGGTCACCCCATGTGTGCTGTTTCTTCACGCATCCCCTCCAACCTTGTTTCGACGGGGTGGAGCTGGGGAAGGAGGGTTTGTTTTCACAGGGCCAGGCGGCGCTGGCGGGGGAAGGAGGGGGCAATTTTATATTAATAAGGAAATATTTTATTAATTTTAATAAAATAAACATTAGTGAAAAAAATCAGTCGTACAACTATCAAAACAAATTATTTTCCTAATATGAAAGTGCAAATCAGCTAATTAATATATGATGCAACATATGTAATATATAATTTTGTTATTATTTATATAGTCATGGAAAGTAAATAATACATGGAAGAAATGAAAGGGGTTTTTTTACTTGTTTTTTTATTTTAGTCATCCCTGCCGGGGCCCCATCAAAACTGTTCGAATTGGGCCCCGCACTTCCTAAAGCCAGGCCTGAGCAGAAGTGCTTCACAGACATACTGAAAGTACATCTTAAAATGGAGGCATCAACCCAACAAACTGGAGGAACTCGGCATGGAACAGAACACAATGACACCACACCATACACCAAGCCACAGCTAACTTTGGGGAGAAGAGACGTACTTATGAGACAGAGAAGCGACAAAGGAGGAAAGAAAGGGCACAACGCTCCAGCCAACAACTACAGACGCTCCCCAACTTATGCAAATATTCTGTTCCGTAATGCCTTGTGTAACTTGAATTTTGTGTAAGTGAGAAACGTATACCCAACAATTACGCAAAAAACCCCCAAACAAACAAAAAAACCCCTCCTATTTCTAGCTTATGGAACGTTTTCCATAAGTGCGTATTTGCATAAATTGGGTTTGTGTAACCCAGGGAGCGTCTGTATGTCTCCTCCAAGATTACACCTGTCACTTCTGTGGGAAAATCTTCAGGGCACAAATTGGGCTCCTCAGCCACTTAAAATTTGAGGGATAGCTGAAGAAGAAGTATTTTCTAAGTCAATCACTGCAATCTTTGCTAGGAGGTCTTATGGTTAAGTTACTGAATGCTGTTTAAGGTACTTGATCATCTGACATAGCAGACGAAACTTTAGTCTCCCACTGCCTGATGTTGATTTTTTTTTTTCAAATTATCAGATCAGAATTAATTCAAATGATCCCCAGGAAGTCTGTCTGTAAAACATGAGCTCCTCCCTTTATTGAGAACACATTTCTTTGTCTTCTCCTCATAATAGGGGCATCAGGTGACACATGCTCACTATTGTTGATTCTAGCTTTCTCCCCATTATATCCATTTTAGACAATGCTAATGATGAGTGGTCACTCGTTACTGAGCATGATCATCTTCCATGGGAGTCATGGGTCCTCAGGTGGCTAATAAGGCCGATCCTTGAAACACAAGTTCTATAACAATGAGGGCAGATGTTTTCAGGCTCAGCAAGAGGCTGTTGACCATGACTGGAAGCCAGTCTCTCCTTCCTCCTGAGCCTCTTGTCCTCTTCAGCTTGTCGGCGAGCAAGTTCAAAATGAAGGGGACTATCACGTAGGACTTCACTCCATTTTAAGTGATCCTGGGCAAGTGTCTCCCAGGTGTCATGTCAATATTACACTTTTTTAGGTTGTCCTTCAGCAAGTCCTTATAACGCTTCAATTGTCCACCCACATTACAGTACCCTTCTTTCAGCTGAGAGAAAAGAACCTGTTTTGGGAGGCGATGGTCTAGCATCTGGATAATGTGACTGGTCCAGCGGAATTGCTGATGGATGATCATTGCCTGGATACTGGTGGTCTTTGCCTCTTCAACAACACTAACATTGGTGTGCCTGTCTTCCCATTTGATCTTCAGAACCTTACGAAGGCAGCGTTGATGGTGCCTCTCAAGGACTTTCGAGTGGTGTCTCTGTGTTGTCCAAGTTTTGGACCCATACAACACTGTTGGGAGAATAATGGCTTGATAAACAAGAAGCTTGGTGTCTGTTCGAATGTTATGCTCTTCAAAAACCCTGTGCCGTAAACAAGAAAAAGCTACACTGGTACAGCTCAGGCAATGTTGAATTTCTGCATCAATATCTGCCTTGGATGAAAGATGACATTCTCCAGTGCCATTGATTTTGATAGATGGGGCATGTAATACCTCCTTTGGAGAGGGCTGATAGAGCACTTTAGTCTTCTTGATATTGAGTGAAACCAAAACATGCATAAGCATCGGCAAACACATTCAAGATAGTTTGAAGATCTTTCTCAGAGTGAGCAAAGATTATGTTGTCATCAGCATACTGAAGTTCCACAATAGCTGTTGTGGAAATCTTACTCTTGGCTTTCAGCCTGCTAAGCCTGAACAGCATTCCATCCATTCTGTAAATGATTTCAATGCCAGCTGTAAACTTCCCAGCAATTAGGTAAAGAATGACAGCAATAAAAACCACAAACATGATTGGAGTGATGATACAGCCCTGTTTGATTCCTATTGGTACTTTGAAAGGTTCACTCTGGGAGCCAGTGCTGCTCAGAACAGTCGCTTTCATGTTATCATGAAGCAATTTTAGGACATTGGATGTCCTGATAAATACATCAATCTTAGAAAGTGTCCAGAGGGCACGGCAATTCACTGAATCAAAGGCATTAGTTAGATCAATAAAAGCCATGTACAGTGGTCAATTTTGCTCCTGACACTTTTCTTGCAGCTGCTGTGCTGTGAACATCATATCCGCAGTTCCATGACATGGTTGGAAACCAGTCTGCGACACCAGTAACATATCTTCTGACAGGGGCAGAAAGTGGGTTGCAAGGATCCGTGCCACAAATTTACCTGCAATAGCTAGGAGGGAGATACCCAGTGAAAGGAGAGATGCCCTGAATGTCACCCTCTTCAAGAAAGGGGATAAAGTGGATTGTGGAAATTATCATGGTATCTCCTTCTTTATCCAGATTTTAAGGATAAGCAGGTAAACCTGCCAAAACCTGCTCTGGTCCACTGTCTTTAAAGATTTCAGCAGGTGTCTCATCTAGACCTGCTGCCCTGTTGTTCTTCGTCTGCTTGGTGGCATTGTGTACCTTATACCAATTGGGAGGACCTCTGAGCTCGTCCCTAAATGGTCATTGAGGGATTCGCTCAAGGACTTCATCTGCAACCATAGAATTATGGTTAAGGAGATCTTCAAAAAGTTCTTTCCAGCGAGAATTGATGGCTTCATTGTCCTTCAGAAGTGTGGTTCCATCCTTAGAGTGAAGAGGATTCATACCATGACAAATTGGCCCATAAATGCCTTGATGGCATGTCTGTGGGATGTTGGAGTTCTTGTGCTTTCTCAGTCCACCATTTATTCTCGAGTTCTCTGGTTTTGCATTGTGCTTCCACCCTCCCTTTGGCATGGGCTTCTCTCTTTATATTATAATTTATGTCGTTCTGCCAAGCACGAAATGCCATTCTCTTCTCATTGATGAGTTGCTCAATTTCAGCATCATTCTTGCCAAACTAATTCTGATGTTTTTTGGTTTGGTAGCTTATGGTTTCCTCAAAGGTATAGATGATTACTGCTCGCAACCAGCTCCCATGTTCCTCAATTTCTTCCAGAAACTCTGATGGGAGCTTTTCTTCTAAGACTGCTTGGAAGTGGTCACGCTTAATAGGGTCATTCATATCTTGAACCTTCAATTTGCGCCTGACCTTTTGGGAGTGATCTTAATTTTCATTGTGGATCAAATAAGGCGATGATCAGTCCAACTGTCATCAGCACTTGTCATTGCTCTTGTGAGAAGTACGTCACTACGATCTTAGGCACGGACTATGATGTAGTCCAGGAGATGCCAGTGCTTTGACCGTGGGTGTCTCCAAGATGTTTTGAACTTTTCCTTTTGTCAGAAAAGAGTATTCATAATAATAATTTAATATTCAGCACACTTGATCAGGAGCAGAATTCCATTTGAATTGCTTTTGCCAACTCCTTCTTTCCCGATTGTTCCTTTCCCCAGGTCTGAGTCTCGTCCAACACATGCATTGAAATCCCTCAGAAGGATGATCTTGTCTTCTGTAGGGGTCTCCAATAAAATGGCATCCAACTGAGAATTAAAATCTTCCTTTACATTCTCATCGGCATCCAGTGTTGGTGCATAGGCACTCACAATAGTTGCCTGTTGATTTTTGGTGAGCCTCAATCGGAGTGTCATAAACTGCTTATTGATGCCAACTGTTACCTCAGAGATGCACCTTATGAACTGGTTCTTTATAGCAAAGCCCATTCCATGCAATCAGGGTTCATCTATAGATTTTTCCCTTCCAGAAGTAGGTGTGTCCTCCTTTCTCCTCCCTCACCTGTCCTTCATCAGCTCTTCTAGTTTCGGACAAAGCAGAAATATCAACATTAAAACAACTCAATTCACGAGTAATAATGGCTGTATGTCACTCTGGTCGGTTGCTGTTTGAGTTGTCCATCAGGAAACGTACATTCCAAAGTTGAAAAGTTTCTTATATTTTTGACTGCTGAGGTGGTGATCCTGCTGGATGTGGCTATCCAGACAGGAAAAACAGAGGCAAGACTATTTTTAGGGTACCTTTTCTAACCCTGTCCCCATGTGGGGTGAGCAGAGTGGTTCCTAAAAAGGACTACTCAGTCATGGGTGCAGCTGCCGTGATGCTCGACCCGCCTCTATCCTTGAGCAAGGCAACTCACACATACCACCTCTGTGTCTGTCTGTGACTAGGAACTTCTGGATTTCACTGTCCTATTCTCTTCACCACTCGCCGATCGCCACCGGACTTTTGACTTGTGCAAATGTTATTTTCCCAAAAACTAGAAGATGCCTGTGTGGGACTTCTTTTAAAGTAGGGAGACTGGTGCACAACAGTCACCACATTATCCTTGACAGATAGAGGACTTGAAACCAATGGTATGGACATCATGACTATTGGAGATCCTCTATCTGCTGGAGCCTTCATCCACTTTCACAGCCATTGTAACATTACACAACAGTTTCACCTCCATTGTGCAGTTATCCTCTCCATGGATCACCACCTTGTAGTGGTAGAGAGGCTTGCATGTCTCAATGACCCTGATGGTGATGCTGCCTGGAGTCATGTTCTCCATTAGGGCCACCCGTGACAGAACAGTCAAGGGCGAGGTTCCAGACAAACTGTGATCCAAGAAGTTCCTAACGACACAGCAGATGTAAACAACGCTAATATTTTCTAATTAGCCTCTCAGAGCCTCTCCCCTATCTTCTATTTAACCATCAGCTTAATAGTTCAAAATACCACTTTACAAATGGCCCTTTTTTTCAATGGGCTGTCAATTTAAAACAAAAGGAATCACATACCCTCATAGTAAAACTTCTTTAATTGTCTGATAACTCCCAAAAGTTATGTCTACTGTAAAGTCATACTGACTCATAATGTTAGAACTCTTGCATCCAAGCACAGCTATTTGTCACACTTTGTCACAAAAAAACACCCTAGCCCATTAAAACAGAATTTTAAATTTCTAATTTATACTCACTACTTACTATATTACCTGCCTTTTGTCTATGTCTCATCTTGTATGATGAAAATTGAACAACCCATTTCATTTTTATCATCAGATTCGAAATCATCTAAAGATGTTATCGCTATTAACCAGGAAAGGAAAAGAACTACATACGTTGCTGGGAAATACACTGATAAAATGTTTCTAATCCTGCTCAAGAACATTAGGAATGTCTGGATTATTTCAGTTGTGAACATTTATATTTCCAATTTTTATTTGTGCTAGGGGAAATTTTTCATAAAGGTAGACAGCTTAGTCCTTGCTGAAAAGGGTGTGCATAATTTCAAAAAATGTACATGCAAACTATTAGTGCATGGAAATGACTCATAAGGCATCTAAATGGCCCCTTGTAGCTACAGATATCCAGTTTGCATGTGAAAATGTGCTTATTGCTTGCATAAATATTGATGTGTATTTGTGTATAGTTGAAAATTATGAAAAATTGTCCTTTTTGAAAGTTTGGCCCCTAACATCTACATTTAGTAAAAGGATACATTATGCTTCCAGTAACGGTATCTGTAAACTAACTGTTGTGTAGCAACATGAATTCAGGGCCTTCATTTCATATCAGTGGAGAAGGGGTGCTTAAAATTCAAAGAGAGAGGAAAAAATATGTAAAAGTGCACTATAATTTCTATGCTCAAGAAACACAGAGCAAGTGGTATCAAACCTTTGGAGACTTATGGCTAAATATGTTGCATCAAAAATTTGGATCCTATAATCAGTACTTGTAGGAAGAGTCTCTGTTGAGTGGCGCAAAGAAAGTGGAAATCACTGTCCAATTTTCAGTTGGGAATGCACCTGCAGCACTGAGGTGTTGTCAGCAGGTATAGAACTGTAGTAACTGGCACATATGCCTTTCACCGTGTATGTAATGGGCTTCTGCACCTACCACTCCTGGCAGGGAAGTGTAGTGGCTGGGACACACTGGATATTTGCTATCTCCTGTTGATGTATGGTCCCTTGAGGAACAATGTCAGCTAATACAAGGTAGAGCAGCTTAGGGAACCATAACTGATGGTTAATTCTGATTCTTGCCCCCCTACCCTCCATTCTTCTGATCTGTCCTGAATGGTTGTATGGTGCAGAAGAACCATCCCTTTCTAGCAGTTCCCCTAGTCTCCAAAAGAGACATTTAAACACTGCCCTGCTCTTCTTGAGACTCCACATCCTTGAATTGGAAACAGGCATTGGAACAGCTAGACCTATTATTTACTTTCTCCTCTGTGATGCAGCAGGTTGGTGCTGAGGAGCTACAGCAGGGAAGGGATGACAGCTGCTTAGAGAGCTCCCAGCTCACATCAGAAGTGCTCCTGGAGTTGATGGAGAGGCAGTTGGGAAGAGACAGAGCACTTTATTTCTCTCCAGTAGTGATAGGATTGATTCAAACAATTCAGTTAAAAATCGTAAGGTGCAGCTCAAGGTGCACATTTACAATTAATAAGAAGAAAAATTGTAGCTGATTATCAGCCATCCTTCAGGTTGCATTCTAGAGCTTTCAGACCCACAAGTGGTCTCTGGGCCACAAATTGGATACCACTACTTTAGTTCCATTTTCTGTTTCAGATTCACATTTGTCTCTGTTCATACCCAGAAGATGAGACTACCCGTAAGCAAACTTTTTGTATTTCAATGGGGCCAAAACAGTGATTTTAGTTACTACTCTACTTTGATGTTCCATAGGTATGGAAGTAAGTTTTAGATTGCTCTGATCTATTTTATAAAATATAACTTTTATATCTTGAATGTCTAAAATCTAGCTGCCAGATTTATAGATTAGTTCTATTAATTGGAACTGACTGACTGTGAAGAGCACTGTGAAGATGAGAGAAAAACAAGAGAGAAACTTCAGCTCTGAGGAGGAATGTCAATCCTGCCTGTCCAAAGGGAATCACATTTTCAGATTTTTTTTTCTAGAAGCAGCCAAAAAATCATTAAATCATAGATGGTTGTATAAGGCAAGATTTTGTGTGTGTATAAACTGGAAATAAACAACTTGTCTTTTTTTCCTTCATATTCTCAATTTTTCTTCATATCTTTATGTATCTTCAGTTTTTTTTCAGCATCCCAAATTTCTCTGACTAGCTTGTCCATAATTTTTCATCTTGTATACATCTTTTTAATTTATTTTTCTCTAATATTTTTTAATTTGCTCTTTTCTCCCACTTACCTTTTTTACTTTCAGTGTGTGTGCTCACTCAATCTTTCTCCCAGTGTGGGTGAGCTGACAGTTGTGTTGCTTATCGGATGTCTTTGGTAACTAAGGGGAAAACTGAGTTCAGTAAGGACTGTGAATAAAATATTTAACAAATTGTTGTGGAAAAGAGTTCGTCACTGCCTTTAATTCTTTAAGAACTTGAATAAACTGCTGATACATGTTCCTGACCCAGAAGAATCCTGAGAAGTTAAAATTACCCTGAATCTCCAAATTCATAAGGAGAAATTTATTGTCTGCTTAGTTAATTAAAGTATTTACTCTGGAAGTCCAGATTTACATTAGCTAAAAAGAATTTTAGTAAATATTGAAGTCTATATATTTAGATAATGGACACTGTAAAATACTGTACAGATAGTGGCTAAATGTTTTCGAAATGCCACAGTTCTGAGGTCTGCATGCTGTTTATGCTACATTCATACTTTGATTACTTGGAAGAACTAGAATTCAAACCATGCTGTTTCCATCAATAGCATCGCTTCTTGCTATGGATTAGTATTTTGGTTCCTGTCAACAATAGTGGAATCACTGCTATATGAAATGAGGGGAGAACAGTGAAGCTAACTGATGAATAGTATGGCAACTGCTGGCCCTGCCAAAAACAAATCACAAAAGAAGAGTTTGAACTGCTACAATTCTCACTTCTGAACTGAAACGTTATAAATTTGGATAACTTTGAATTGGCAGATGCGTCCATAGAATAACCTACAAACAGCTAAGAATTTGGTCAGGAAACGTGCATTAAGAGTGATCTAGCTGTCTCTTGCTGACATCTATACTTCAGCATTTCTGAAGGTACAGAAATTAAATGCTTCTCTATAAGGCAAACCAGCCAGGCATATTGCAAGAAAACATTATATGAAAAGCTGATCTGCAGTTCTGTAGAAGAGGAGAGCATAGTATCAGAGATTGTGGCAGGAATGCTCTATCTGTGGGAGTGTGTGTGTGAGAAACAGCAAGAGACTTTGGAAATCTGGTCAAGGATACTGTGGAAAACAGCAAGAGGACAGGAGAGGCTTAGTCTGGAGGTATTTATCAGGAACACATAGCAACAGGGTAAGTGAGAACATAGGACATTTAAGCATTATAATCAGTGCTTCAATCTGAATCCTTCCCTGTGTTTGAATGAAGTGTTCTAAGCAGCATGTCAGCAAGTGGTAGCAAGAGCTTTACTAATTTTAAATTTACAACCATAGGAACTGACTCTGTGGGTGCTCTGGGGCTTAAGCACCAGCTGAAAAAAATAGGAGGTTTTCAGTACCCCTGAGGGGCCCGATTAATCTTTCGTGGGCCTCGGTGCCCAGACCATGGCTCCGCCCCCTGTTCCCTGCGCACTAGAAGAGGTTCAGAGAAGGGCAACTAAAATGATTAGGGGTTTGGAACAGGTCCTATATGAGGAGAGATTAAAGAGGCTAGGACTTTTCAGCTTGTAAAAGAGGAGACTAAGGGGGGATATGATAGAGGTATATAAATTCATGAGTGATGTGNCAACTTGTGAAACTCCTTGCCTGAGAAGGTTGTGAAGGCTAGGACTATAACAGAGTTTAAAAGAGAACTGGATAAATTCATGGAAGTTAAGTCCATTAATGGCTATTAGCTAGGATGGGTAAGGAATGGTGTCCCTAGCCTCTGTTTGCCAGAAGCTGGGAATGGGTGAAAGGGGATGGATCACTTGGTGATTACCTGTTCTGTTCATTCTCTCTGGGGTACTTGGCATTGGCCACTGTCGGTAAACAGGATACTGGACTAGATGGACCTTTGGTCTGACCCAGTATGGTCGTTCTTATGTTCTTATTAGTGAATCAATGAGGCACAGAACATTAATTTGTAATGAACAGGTCATTAAAATACAAAGGTCGAGATCTGTAACTCGATCTCCCTATATTACTTCAACAAAGATAGTTCTCTATTTTGTAATTGTATAGTGTTATATCCTAATATCACTTTCTACTATTAAGAATATGTATTGTAATATTCCTATATGTATATTTTATATTGTATTAAACCATCCTCATCAGGATGCAAGTCTAATATGATGCATTTATAGTGTTCTTCTAGCTCATATTTAATTATATAGATGAGTCTAGTGGAAGAAGTATTATCGGTAGTAGAGGTGGTGAACCTATAATTCATGTTACCTAACACATTCCACTATAAGTACCTTTTTTCAGTTGCTTATAAGTTTCCCAAAATTCAACTGTCCAGGCTGAATTTTTCCACCCCTAGTAGGTGTCAGCCTTAGGCCAAATTCTTCTAGAATGTTTAATAAAAAATAAAATTAGGGGGAAAATATGTCCCTTTTCCTATGTTCAAAAATTCTTAGTCATTTAATTGAGAAGCTCTACTACCTTCATTCTTTGGGGGAGGGATTTAAATTTGGCAGGGGAGTTGCCCTGGTATCAGGCATATGCCTTTTGCTATCTTGTCAATATCCACCTAAAGTTGGCTAAGTTTTAGACGTCTGAAAATAACATTTTGCCCAGGACCAGTAGAGTCATGTTAGAAGCCTGCAGCATTATTCTCCAAAACTCCATTTGCACTGAGCATATTTCATCCCCACTCAGTTCCTATGTACTGACCTGAATACACCTGTGCCATCCCCATGTAGTAACTGAGCATGCCTCATTCCAGAACTGCAAGAGCTGATTAGGACTTTTCTTGCAAGTGTTCCTCTGGCTTCCAAGGGCCACTGTGGTGCCAGGCAGCAGATGTGAAAGCAGGAAGAGTGTCGGTCCTGTGCTGTGAATCCCCCCTCATCCCCCAGTAGCCTGTGTGAAGGAGAAAGAAGCAACCTGGCTTGAACACCGAAGGATGAGGATGAGTGGGGAACAGGTGTAGATAGGGACTGATATGAACAGGGATAGGAGTAGAAAGGGACAGAGCCAAAAGACAGGGATAGAAGGACAGGGAACAGAAGACAAGGGGAAGTGGATAGTAGCAGACAAAGGGATGGGATGGGGCTGCATGAACAGACCGGTCAGCCTCACCTCAGTCCCTGGAAAAATCATGGAGCAAGTCCTCAAAGAAACGATTTTGAAGCACTTGGAGGAGAGGAAAGTGATCAGGAACAGTCAGCATGGATTCACCAAGGGCAAGTCATGCCTGGCCAACCTGATTATCTTTTATGATGAGATAACTGGCTCTGTGGATATGGGGAAAGCGGTGGATGTGATATATCTTAATTTTAGAAAAGCTTTTGATATGGTCTTCCACAGTATTCTTGTCAGCAAGTTAAAGAAGTATGGATTGGATGAATGGACTATAAGGTGGATAGAAAGCTGGCTAGATTGTCAGGCTCCATGGGTAGTAATCAATGGCTCGATGCCTAGCTGGCAACCAGTATCAAGTGGCATGCCCCAGGGGTCAGTCCTGGGGCCGGTTTTGTTAAACATCTTTATGCATTTGACGAAGTGGGTATTCACCCATGAAAGCTTATGCTCCAATACGTCTGTTAGTCTATAAGGTGTACAGGACTCTTTGTATCTTTATTAATGATCTGGACAATGGGATGGATTGCACCCTCAGCAAGTTCGCAGATGACACTAAGTGGGGGGAGAAGTAGATATGCTGGAGGGTAGGGATAGGGTCCAGAGTGACCTTGAAAAATTGAAGGATTGGGCCAAAAGAAATCTGATGAGGTTCAGCAAGGACAAGTGCAGAGTCCTGCACTTAAGACGGAAGAATCCCATGCACCACTATAGGCTGGAGACTGACTGGCTAAGCAGCATTTCTGCAGAAAAGGACCTGGGGATTACAGTGGGTGCGAAGCTGGATATGAGTCAGCAGTGTGCTCTTCTTGCCACGAAGGTTAATGGCATATTGGGCTGCATTAGTAGGAGCATTGCCAGCAGATCGAGGGAAGTGATCATTCCCCTCTATTCGGCACTAGTGAGGCTACATCTGCAGTATTGTGTCTAGTTTAGGGCACCCACTACAGAAAGGATGTGGACAAATTGAAGAGAGTCTAGTGGAGGGCAATGAAAATGATCAGGGGGCTGGAGCACATGACTTACGAGAAGGGGCTGAGGTAACTGGGCTTGTTTAGTCTGCAGAAGAGAAGAGTGAGGGGGGATTTGATAGCTGCTTTCAACTACCTGAAAGGGGTTCCAAAGAGGATGGAGCTAGCTGTTCTCAGTGGTGGCAGATGACAGAACAAGGAGCAATGGTCTCAGCTTGCACTGGGAGAGGTCTAGGTTGGATATTAGGAAACACTGTTTCGCTAGGAGGGTGGTGAAACACTGGAATGGGTTACCTAGGGAGGTGGTGGAATCTCCATCCATAGAGGTTTTGAAGGCCTGGCTTGACAAAGCCCTGTCTGGAATGATTTAGTTGGTGTTGGTCCTGCTTTGAGCAGGGGGTTGGACTAGATCACTTCCTGAGGTCTCTTCCAACCCTAATCTTCTATGATCTATACATATCCTCAGATTCCTGAGTCTCAGCATTCCTGTGCTGTCTTCAAATAGCTGTGAAATTCACTGGCAAAATGTCTCTCTTCCCGCTGTCTTAGCTGGTACATACAGCGAATAATGGTCTGCTACTGGTATCAGTTGTTCAATTAACTCAAGTGGTAGACATCTGTGCTGTGGATAGAAAAGTCCTAATTGTGCTAATTACCCATATGAGGTCAATGTCCTTTCACATGATGGAGTTTGTTTTTTCAGTTTGCTTTATTTAGAAACTTAGGAAATTACACACACATACACGCTAAAAGAACATTACTAGGGTGACATACTTGGTTGCTTTTGTTGCATGACAAATACCATCAAGATGAGGGTTAGACTTTTCTTTGCTTGGCGAAATATTACAAACTTTGCATAAGCAATCTTAATTCTGACATATCCTTTTGACTGCTAAACTTTACAACCTTAATATATATATTTTTGAAACTCTGAATACTGTTTCTTCTCAGTAGTGTGGACTGGCAGAAGTATTGTCATTTTACTGATCAGCAGGGATCTTAGTTGTCCTTGATAAAATAATCCAAAATTCTCTGATTAAAAATCCATGTTCATCTGCAATTAAAATGAAACACTGAACTTTAGTTTCCCTAGACACAATATGTATAGGTATCAGTTAGGCACAATATTTTATTGATATAATTTTTTAAGCCTACCAGAGCATTTCATAAGGCCTGTGGTGGAGCTTGGGTTGTCAGCCCCACATGGCGGAGCTTTGGTTTCAGCCCCATGCAGTGGGGCTCCCACTGTCAACCCTGCGCGGCAGGGCTTGGGCTGTCACTTATTTAGTAAGTGGCTGGTATTTTCAATAAAATTTAGTTAATAGTTAATATTTGTTTTTATTTTTTCACAACATGTAAAAAGTAAAAATTCTTTTAAAAATTGCAAATCCACATTTTTCCATGGTAAATGGATTTTTAGGATCCTTGGTGAACAAAACAAAAGAATGACCAGAAACTCAGCGGCTTAGTATTATTTAACTGCTGCAATGACCTCTGCATAATAATTTTGGTTTGGTTTAGGAGACTGTCAAGGTTTTTCCCCCACTTTGAACTTTAGGGTACAAAAAGTGGGGACCTGCATGAACACTTTTAAGCTTAATTACTAGCTTAAATCTGCTACGCTGCCACCAGCCAGAATTTAGTGTCTGGCACACTTTCTGTTCCCCCAAAACCTTCCCTGGGGAACCCAGACCCAAACCGCTTGGGTCTTAAAACAAGGAAAAATTAACCATCCCCCTCCTTTTCCCCCCAGACTTTCCCCTCCCTGGGTTGTCTTGAGAGGCTTCACACCAATCCAAACTCCTTGGATCTTAAAACAAGGAGGAATTAACCATCTTCCCTCCTTTCCCCCCACCAATCCCTGGTGAGTTCAGACTCAATCCCTTGGATTTTAAAACAAGGAAAAATCAATCAGGTTCTTAAAAAGAAAACTTTTACTTTTTTTCTTTCTTTAATTAAAAGCTATCTCTGTAAAATCAGGATGGAAAATACTTTACAGGGTACTCAGATTCATATAGACCAGAGGGACTCTCCCCTAGCCTTTGATTCAAAGTTACAGCAAACAGAGGTAAAAATCCTTCCAGCAAAAAGACACATTCATGAGTTAAGAAAACAAACATAAGACTAATCAGCCTTGCCTGGCTATTACTTACAATTTTGAAACATGAAAGACTGATTCAGAAAGATTGGGAAAGCATGGATGTACGTCTGGTCCCTCTTAGCCCCAAGAGTGAACAACGAACAAACAAAAAGCACAAAGACTTCTCTCCACCAAGATTTGAAAGTATCTTGTCCCCCTATTGGTCCTCTGGTCAGGAGTCAGCCAGGTTCACTGAGCTTCTTAACCCTTTACAGGTAAAAGAGACATTAACCCTTAACTATCTGTTTATGACAGAGACAATTTGTTTTTAGTATACCAAAGAGCTTTATATAGTATACTGAGAACTGAAATAGTATTAGAAAATTGAATGTTTTTGATAAAGACATATTTCAGAAGAATGACAATAAAATATATTAACCAAGATAATGTAGCAAAATTTATTGATTTTTTTTTAGTGAAATATTTTATTATCCTATTTTTAAATGAATGTTACTGTAGCTAAATGATATTTTGAGAGATGTATTCTAATGTAATTGTTTTGAACATTGTTAGTTAAAAAACTGAATATAAGCTAAAGGAAAATATGAATATGCATATAAGGCAGCAATAGGGCCTGCCTTTTGATTATTTGTTAGTAGTTTGCTCTGATACCAGGGCATTTTCTAAAATTTCCACTCTGTAGCCTGATTAAATTCCCATTGACTGCCTTGGAAGCTGGCTTAGGATCCTCTGGCTTCCATTAGGCAAAACACTTGGGCTTAAAGTTTAGCATGTGCTTGACTGCTTTGCTAAAGCAGGGCTTCTATCACTAACTTTTTAAAACAGGTAGTGTTCCATTAGCACAAACTGATTAATAGATTCTGTGCTGAATTACAGCTCATGTAACCTCACTGGCTAATAATATTTTAATTGGATATATGATAGTTCTTACCAGTAAATGGAAAATTTGTGAACTTACACTTTGAAGTAATTGTATGGTAAAATATTTACTTGTTGCATTTTGATCAGCATGCGCCTGATGAAAAATCATGTACGTTTTCTGTTGGTTGTTGGATGGAGTAACCATTTCCGATTTGACTACAAGACCAAAATATAGGGTCAGCAATCTCTTCAGTAGTACATGAAAAGCACAGAAAGGTCAAAGATCGGTTTTGGCACCTGTTTATCAAGCACTTCCTTGATCTGACAGTGAAGGAGGGCTGTATCACTATTGGTTCACAAGCTGATTTAGAAAACAGAACCTAATGCAGAACAATGGAAAATACAGAGGAGGTTTTCTTAAGTGAGCATACTGATCATGCTGGTTGCCTTTCTGGGTCATGTTCATTTCATGAGCAAACAGTTGATTTCCTCAGCATTCCCAGAAAAGGAAGTGGTGAAGGCCCTGGCTAAGCTGGGGGGATGGGTGTGTGTCTCATGCCATTTCAGTCACAAGCACAAGGATGGCAGTGGGCCCAGACTCCTCATAGAAGTCCCCACACAGCAACTTTGAATCTAAATTCATGCCACTGATTAGATGCAAAAGTTCTTTTCATTCATAGCAGCCAATTCGTTCCAGTGAGCAGAGAAACATAACATAAAGTATAGAAAACACATCAAGTGCTTGCCAATTTCTAGGCAGATTAAACCTTTTTTCTGTATTTGAAGTATGCTTTCCATGTAGATTTCCCTAATCATGAATTGTTTTCAAAGTGAGAAACAATAGCACAGTGAACCCTAGTAAGCATTTGGTATGCTTTGAAATTTTGCTGCCAAGCTAATTAATGTGATTTCAGATTGGGGTGGGAAGATGATGTTTATGTTGTTGTTGTTGTTTTTATAAAGAAAGAAATCCATGTAGAATCTAGAATGTGCCTTGAATAATAAGTGTAGTTGTATTCAACTTTTGACATTTACAAGATTGAAAAGTATATACATGTTTTTCTGTACATCTCTAATTAGAGTCATAAACCTGAAACAAGGATATAAAAGTTATTCTTAATGACTGAAAACTCTTTATATTAATCCAACCAAAAATTCCTTCCTTTAAGTGCAAAGAATATAGTAATGGGAAGAACTGTTAAAATATTTTTCGAAGCAAACTTTAAATTCACTAGCTGGCGAGGCAGCTCTTTACACTATAGGATGAACAAAACTAGTGTATTTGCACTAGTCACAGATGAAGTTGCTTAACAACACTTCAGATATGTGGGACAAATTCTACTCTGTAGTACCATTGAACTTTACTGAAGTTAATAGGACTCCACAGCTGTAAATGAGAGCAGAATTTGTTTTTTGTTAAAGATCTGCATGCGTCTTTCCCAAGTTTTGTGACTCAATACATCACACTGGATATATGAGAGATTCAGGCTTAAGGTTTGTCTTGGGCTTTTATGCTCTGGGTGACGAGAGGCCAGGAAAACAAACTCCAGTGGATTCTCTCAGCTTTTTTATGGAATGAAGAAAGATGCACTGTGTTCCTCATGAGTATTTCTTAGCGGTCAATAAAGAGTATGCTTCTAAGTCTTTGAGCTACTATGTTTCAGATTTGGATGTAGTCATATATTCAGGCTATGACATGTTTGTGAATTAAAAATGAAAACAATGGACCATAATGAAAATGTGTGTGGAAAAATCCTCATGATTTTATTAAACTAGACTTGATTCATATGTCCCTGCCTTGAAGAGCTAGGAGCCCTAATGCATGGGCCTGACTAGGACTGAGCAAGGCAAAAGTGCATTTGTTGCTTACTGTCACCAAAAGAGAATTGTCTTCCACCATCACACCAAACCCTCTGCAATTCCTTAATATGGACAAAATAGGAATAGGTGATTTTACACTTGAAAAGTCTGTTCCCATATGTTTGATTTAGCCTTTAAATGCATGTTGATGTGCAAAAGCAAAATTCAGAGGCCCTCTCTGAATAGTGTGTATCCAATGCACAACATATATGGAAAAAACCTGTGGGGGTGTGAGGCAGGAAAAAATCAATACCTGTGACAGCGCTGTAGAAGATTACGATGATTGGACTAATATTCCTGTTTTTTTTTTAAATTGTAGGAAATGCTCTAATTATTTGTTTCAGAGTAGCAGCTGTGATACAGCATGGCCAGAGGGCAGCATAAGAATGTTAGCAGGGGGCCTTATTCCCTGCCAAGGGAGGAAGGTTTGCTTTAGATTAACTAGAACAGCTGTGGCCAATTAGAGCACCTGACTTCACTTAGAGCACCTGACTCCAGTCATGGGATATAAACCCCTGCTTCAGTCAGACAGGGGCCCCATGGTATCCTAATTTAGCCTTCCTGCCTTAATTTGCTCCAGTAACTTCCTGATTGTTCTGGAAAGCCCATTATCTATTTATAGGGAAAAGAGACTTGCTTAATCTGGGGCTAATATTTCTACCTTCTATCACTCTTGCTTAGCCCATGTGACCTCACTCCCATTCTAGTTATCTCATTTTAGTTGTTCCACATCATTGGTATCCGGACCTGTGAATCCTCCTCCCTTAGGCTGCGGGGAGGCCCTTTAGCAGTGGGGCTCTGTCGCGCCACGTACTGGATACCAATCAGGATCACGCCTCCTGTAGCCCATTTGGCCCTGAACCCTCTCACACAGGTTTTTTAAGAACGAAGGAGAGGTTCTTTGTTCCTTTAATAAGGATTGTTTCGTAGAAGCTTCCATGCCTGGGCAAACACCACACAAAAAGATGTTTTCTGAACAAAACTGAAAACATTTTATGTCTTCTTGTGCAAGCAAATCAATAACATGCATAGTCCATAGCTAAGTTCAGAGAAGAGCTGTGCCATGTCGTTTGGAGTGGATCCAAATCAACTGTTCATAGTCTGGGAAGAAGCAACTGCCTGTCTAGCTTTCAGTTTGGTATAAAACACAATTAAGCCTCTTTTATGGCACATGTACAGCAGTAGCAGAAAATAAATGATAACTGATTTTCCATTGGTCGATATCAGGCAGCTGAATCTACTATCAAAGGGTAAGTATTTGCCTGTTTGACTCAGTTACAGTGAATTCCAAAACCTTATGAGCTCAAGTGAAACCAGTTTTTTTTTTTTGCCGAGAGTAGGCATGGTGACCTTCTCTTTGTTTCTAAGTGTTTAATATGCTCTCTACAAACTGGTCAAATTAGATGAATGCTTCAAGAATATCTAAGATAATTTGGTTCTGAGGAAAGCCCAGTAACTTCCTCTCTTGCTCTAAATGCTAACTCGTATTTCATCAAAAGATCCTACCATGTCACAATATGCCTTGAAATTCTCCAATAAGCAGTTTTGTGTTAGACGCAGCTGTAAACATCTCCCTGTCAATGTGATCTGCCTTTATGAACTTGCTAGCCACGCAACTGTGGCGCTCTGACCTTGCTCCCCCTGGGTCTGCACTTCTAGGCGGTTTATGCTAGCCTCAGTGGCTCACTGTGACCCTCCACCATAGCCCTTCTCTCTCTAGGGCCAGGGTTACAGTCTACTGAGCCCTTTTCATCATAGGCCAGCAAGGAGGTTGGTGAGAGAACTCCCACAGTCCCTCTGTTTGTCCTAGGGGCTTAATTTCAGAACAGTTTAGCCTCCTGTCCTGACAGGGCCTGACTTCCCCTCCCAGGAGATGTTTCCTGTAGTGGTGGGTTGGGGAACCTGGGGCCCACCCTCTACTCCGGGTTCCGGCCCAGGGACCCTAATGGTAGCAGCTGTTGGCAGCCAACCTTTCACTGCCAGAGTTGCTACATTTTCCCTGGGCCACTTCCCCACAGCTCTCCTGCTCTCTCCTTCTTCACCCTTACCTTAGGGCTCCCTTAACGATGGTTTGAGGGTGTCTTCATTAACCAGCCTTCAGCTGCACTTCCTCTCCTCTGGCTCTCCCTGGCTCTCCTCTGCCTGACTGGAGTGAGCCCTTTTTATAGTATCAGCAGGGCCTTAATTAGAGTCAGGTGGTCACATTAACTAATGGCCTCACCTGACTCTTTGCAGGTTAATTAGAGTCAGGTGTTCTCACATACAGAGAGCATGAAAAGGTGGGAGTTGTCTTACCAACTCTGAGAGGCCAATTAAGTAAAGAAAAAACTTTTGAAAGTGATAATCAAGATAGCCCAGTACAGACAGTTTGATAAGAAGTGTATGCCATCATGTGCCAGCAATGCCCTCCTGCCATGTACATTGGCCAAATGGGACAGTCTCTACGTTAAAGAATAAATTGGCACAAAATGAACAGAACGTCAAGAAATATAATAAATCAAAAACCAGTCGCGGGAGAACATTTCACACTCGTCTCGGTCACTCATCGTAACAGCTAGATTTTTTTTTTTATATTTATTTGTTTTATTGTTTTTTTCTTTTTTCTCGTCTTCTTTTTGTTTTTGTTTTTATCTCTTCTCGGCAGCTTCGCATCACACCGGTAATAGTGACATGTCTACACGAAATAGACCGAACGCATTAGTACAGTCAAGCAATATCACATTGGTAGATATGCAGGTGAACGAGCCTCTGATGGTGTGGCTGATGTGATTAGGTCCTATGATGGTGTCTCCTGAATAGATATGTGGACAGATTTGGCAACGGGCTTTGTTGCAAGGATACGTTCCTGAGTTAGTGTTTTTGTTGTGTGGTCTGTGGTTGCTGGTGAGTGTTTGCTTCAGGTTGCAGGGGCTGTCTGTAAGTGAGGACAGATCTGTCTCCCAAGATCTGTGAGAGTGAGGGTTGTCTTTCAGGATAGGTTGTGGATCTTTGATGATGTACTGGAAAGGTTTTAGTTGGGGGCTGAAAGTGATGGCTAGTGGCGTTCTGTTATTTTTTTGTTGGGGCCTGTCCTGTAGTAGGTGACTTTTGAGTACTCTTCTGGCTCTGTCAATCTGTTTTTTCACTTCAGCAGTTGGGTATTGTAGTTTTAAGAATGCTTGATAGAGTTCTTGTTGGTGTTTGTCTCTGAGGGATTGGAGCAAATGTGGTTGTATATTAGAGCTTGGCTGTAGACAATGGATCATGTGGTGTGTCCTGGATGGAAGCTGGAGGCATGTAGGTAAGAGTAGTGGTTAGTAGGTTTCCAGTATAGGGTGGTGTTTATAGGACCATTCACTTATTAGCACAGTAGTGTCAAGGAAATGGACCGCTTGTGTGGATTGGTCTAGGCTGAGACTGATGATGGGATGGAAATTGTTGAAATCATGGTGGAATTCCTCAAGGGCTTCTTTTCCATGGGTCCTGATGATGAAGATGTCATCAATGTAGCACAAGTAGAATGAGGACGAGAGTTAAGGAAGCGTTGTTGTAAGTCAGCCAAAAAGATGTTGGCATACTGTGGGGCCATGCAGGTTTGTATTTTTTAAAAGTAAGTTTTATTAAATAACCAAACAAACACACCTGAGATTTTCAGAAGGAATCTAAGGAAGTTTGGGGTCCAGATCAAATGGAAATTAATTGAGTTAGATGTATAATTCCCTCAGCTATCTGAAAATCAAAGGACAGAGGTGGCAGTGTTGCCCTGGATTTGAGGGGTATGTGGACCCCAGAATGTAATCAAGCCATGCAACCATATTATGTACATTCAGCCACCAGAATTAATTAAATAAAACACCACATAGTTAAGGATTAATTTGAAGCAGGCTTTTAGATACAAGGTTATATCTAGCTAGCAGTTTCTGCTAATCAGAATGGGAGGAGGAGACAGACAAGTAAACAACAGAGACTGAAAACTTTGGTGGTTAAAACCCCTTAAATCTAGATGCCTCTAATATTAAAAGTTTATTAAACGTCAAAGTAATAATCCAGTAGGGGCCATTATGACCTATGTGTTTTATAAAAGATTAGTTAATAAAGAGTATTTTGGAGCAGTCCTCTAAAGCCATCTTAAGACATTTTTCCTGACACCCATTTTCCCTGGCAGGTGAGCAACTGGCCACTGTGAACCTACTGTTAATTACTCAATACCATTCCAGATGTTGGGTAAATATCTGGGATGTTCTAAACCTATTGCTTATGTCTGTGTGTGTTTAAATCTAATAAACGGCAGTGTTAGACAAGAGCATGTTTACTTGCATTTAATCATTAATCAGACAAAATTGCTGTGTTCTTATTCATTTATTCATAACACTGCCTAAAGTATGGCAAACCGCGGCCACTGGGAGCTGTGAGTGGCCATATCTGCGGATGCTCACTTAAACAAAGCGTCTCACAGCCTACCAGGGGCTTACCCTGAACAAGCCGCGGACCAAGTTTGGGAAACCCTGGACTAGATGGTCACCGTAGTCCCTTCTGGTGCTGAAATCTATGAATATAAAATAAATTGCTTAGTCCAAACAATAGTATAAAAACATTTTTTTCTACATCAACATCCTCTATACTCTAGAACATATATATAGAGAACTTGGTCTGCAAAAGCTATTCTGAATCTCAAAATTCTAGCCATATGAAAATTTAGATTTATAATAAGTCAGAACCAGAAAAACAGTTACTATAATCTTGCTAACAAGATCTTGAAGCAGTGCATACCAGTAAAATGCTTCCATAATGTGACAGTATAATAATGATTTATAATAAAATGGTAATGTAAAATGTATGTAGAAAAAGATCTATGTTTCAACGTATGTGATATTAAGTGAAGCACATCTAAATTTATGGTTAAAGTTCTCTGGGTTTTGAAGAGCAGGTAGTTTCTTCTGTCTGTCCTGCAATTTGATTCAGTCCCAGTGGGTCTTTCTGCAAGATTGTGGCTTTGGACTCTGACCCAGTAAACTGCTCTGTGAGGGTGGACCCTTGTGCCCATGCTGAGCCCTACTGAAGTCACTGGGAGCTGCTGCGTGCTCACACTTTTGAAATCCAGGACACTTAGTTAGGAGTCTGAATTCATATTTAGGCATCTAACATATTTGAAAATCTTGGCCAAAGATTTCATAATTCAAAGATCGAAGGATATACATATCTTTTCTAACAGACATTAATGGGAAACTCAAGCTCTTATGTTGAAACTGGTAGATTTTTGCTCACGTCTGTTACATTGTGCATTTAACAAAAAATGGTTTAAATAAATGTTATAATGTGGTTTAAAATACTGTTGTATTGTTTCAAATAGTAATTAGTGCATAATCTGCTTGTCCTTAGGCATTTACAAGACAGAGCATCAAATACATTATTAAAAATCTTAAAGTAATTATACATGTGCATGAATTTTTAGATTGTTAATTAGAAAGGTACATTGGTAGGCAGTATGTGAAGTAATTTTTCTAAATATGATGGACACAACTGGGCAATAACTACAAGTGTTCTGTTGGAAGGTGTGTATATAAAGTAGCCTCTGGACATTTTGGCTTATACATGAATAGTAATTTAACCATCAATCAATGTCTTGGTCATCATTTCTCTTAACAAAGTGTGTGTGAACTGTGCTCTATGATCAGATAAAAAAATTCAGTCTGTTCATTATGGCCTAGTTCAGCATTAATGTGCAATTAGTGTTTTTTCTGTTTGTGTTATAATGTATTTAAAGTGTAGCTCTTTCATAAAAATGACAAAAGTGGCATTGTATTGGATCTGTTTATTGTTTTTCAATGACTTTCAGATCAAATATACACAGCTTAAAAGTATAAAGATGCTTGTTGCCAGACCTACAAACTCAGTCTGTGATCTGAAAGTCAAATTGAGTTCTTTTCTCCCTGTGTTCTATTAGATTAATAAAGGTGTTGCAGGCCAAATTATGTCCTGATTTATACCTCAGAAATCACATTGTCTTTAATTTAGGCCCCTTTATACACCTGACAACTTATTGCATTTAGTGGATTTGCCTAGGCATAGCTGATTACCCTGAGATTGAAATTTAGTAAACAATCCTGTTGATGCACAAGGAGTAGAATCCAGATGATTGCTTCATAGATGTGTTGGCTGTGCAGCTCTAACAGGAATAATAAGTCTGTCTCACTGTCTTACACAGCAGATCTGCTTCTTGTCAATATTCACTGTCATATGATCTTATTTTAGGGATCAAAATAAATTACAATTTGACAAAGATTATGTGACATTGAATACTCAAGGAGCAGATTTGCTGCATAAGACTGCTTCTATGGAAACAGAATCAAAACTAAGCTGTGAGAGGAGCTTGTACAGTCCCCAATATACAGTTTGGATCTGGCTTTACATTCTAGTGGGTAGAAGGAATGCAATAATTAAGAATCAATTTGCAAACATCTTGAAGATATTAAGGTGATAAGTAGCAGTCAGCATGGATTTGTCAAGAACAAATTGTGTCAAACCAACCTGATAGCTTTCTTTGATAGGGTCACAAGCATTATGGATGGGGGCGGGGGGGAGTGCTAGACGTGGTATATCTGAATTTTTAGTAAAGCTTTTGATACTGTCCCACGTGACCTTCTCATAAACAAACTAGGGAAATGCAACCTAACTGACACTACTATAAGGTGCGTGCATAACTGATTGGAAAATCATTACCTGAGAGTAGTTATCCCTGGTTCACAGTCATGCTGGAAGGGCACAATGAGTGGGCTCCTGCAGGGATCAGTTCTGGGTCCAGTTCTGTTCAATATCTTCATTGATAATTTAGATAATGGCATAGAGAGTACACTTATAAAGTTTGTGGATGATATCAAGCTGGGAGGGGTTGCAAGTGCTTTGGAGGATGAGATTGAAATTCAAAATGATCTGGACAAACTGGAGAAATGGTCTGAAGTAAATAGGATGAAATTCAGCAAGAACAAATGCAAAGTACTCCCTTTAGGAAGGAACAATCGGTTATACACATACATAATGGGAAATGACTGCCTAGGAAGGAGTACTGCGGAAAGGGATCAGGGGGTCATAGTGGACCACAAGCTAAATATAAGCCAACAGTGTAACACCTGCAAAAAAAGCAAGTATCATTCTGGCATTTATTAGCAGAAGTGTTGTAAGCAAGACATGAGAAGTCATGCTTCCGCTCTACTCTGCACTGATTAGGCCTCAGCTGGAGTGTTGTGTCCAATTCTGGGCGCCACATTTCAGGAAAGATTTGGACAAATTGGAGAAAGTTGAGAGAAGAGCAACAAAAATGATGAAAGAACTAGAAAACATGACCTATGAGGGAAGATTGAAAAAATTGGGTTTGTTTAGTCTGGGAAAGAGAAGACTGAAAGGGGACATAACAGTTTTTAAATAAGTAAAAAAGAAAAATTGTTTTTCTTAACCTCTGAGGATAGGACAAGAAGCAATGGGCTTAAATTGCAACAAGGGAGGTTTAGGTTGGACTTTATGAAAACTTCCTAACTGTCAGGGTGGCTAAATACTGCAATAAATTGCCTAGGAAGGTTGTGGAATCTCCCGCATTGGAGATTTTTAAGAGCAGGTTAGACAAACACCTGTCAAGGATGGTCTAGATAATACTTAGTCCTGCCATGAGTACAGGGGACTGGGCTAGATGACCTCTTGAGGGCCCTTCCAGTCCTATCATTCTATGATTTTATGATTAATTTGTACAGTAGTTCTAATCTAATATTTTGTGGGATTAATGAATGAAAATTAGGGATATGTCATCCTCTACATCTATCCATTTTACATCAGAAGAATACAGTCTGAGATCTTGCTTTAAATATTTCTTCTGTAATGCATACAAGCTAATATGCAGAAGTGAGCTTCAGAAATGATAATATAACAGAAATTTTGTCAACCATTTTGTCCCCTCAAAGAAAAATATTTCTTGTTTATTGTTTTCCATGATTTATCAACAATGGTAGAGACAGAGGGATGTGTTCCTGTCCTCTCTCCATTAAACAGGTGATGACCAGTAAGGACACAAGAATTTTAGTGCTCATCTTCTTCCCTTCTGAGCTCCATTATCCAGTGTCCCTCTCTTCAGAGAGAGGCTCCATTAGGATGGAAGAAGAGATGGGCTTCTTGCTTCCATCTGGATGGTCTCATCACTGCAGCTATTTCCTCCTCCTCTTACGTGAAAAGGAGGCTGAGAGAGAGGCTCTACAGGAGGCACCTGAAGCATGGCAGGAGCACCTAGTTTGACCCGATGTCTGCTCACACCAGCAGCTGCCTACAGCGAGAGAGGAGGAACCTGGAATAGTGGGGAGCTGGAGTTCTCAACATACAGGGCCCATAGCATAGGGCTGAAGAGCATTATCACAGCCAGGCTGCAGTTCCTTGTCTGCTGTGGCCTCTCTTCCTGCTTTTTTATTCTGAAGACTGAAGGCCTCAAAATGTCACTTCAGCCTAGGATTCCAGCTGCTGTTTTCCTTGGAAGCAACTGGAACTAGGCCTGCATGAGTCTAAGAAGGGAAGGAGCTGGACATGAAAATTCCTGTTTTATGATTGGTCACCACCTATGCAAAGTATAGAGAACAGGAACGCATCCCCACCCACCTCCAATTCTATAGTCGTACCATAGGAAATATAATACATATCTGTTACTTTTAATAGTCTTTATCAAGAAATATTCTTATGCCATATCATTAATAAAATGTGCCAGTACTTTTTCTTGTAATGCCTTTAATCTTCATACATTAGTACATCCTACTAGTTAAGTAACTAATACATTTACAGGTTCTTAATATTAAAATTTGTCATGTTCAGCATACAAGCCTATGAGGGGATTCACTCAATATTCCAAAATTCTGAATCGTAGTTCAGTTATAGTTCAGGATCTGAAATCTTAAGTATTTTATTAAGAAACTAAAAAACAAGCCCTGGTGGTCTCATTTTATATGGAAATGGTCACCAGCAGAGAATTTACCCATGTGTTTGGGCCTAGTTCTGACTCTTACATGGATTCATTTCTATTGATTTCACTGGAGCTACTCTTGATTTGCACTGGTATAATAGGGATCAGAATTAAGTTCTTAAATTGCCAAATTATATTAACAACTCATACATAATCCAGCTTAATGATAAACTGCCAATTGTGGCTATCAGATGGACTTTCAGCGATTTGGTAAATAAGTATGAAAATTGATTATCAAATCAGATTGCATCTTCTTAAATTCAACATTTACAACAGAATAAACTCCCTACATTTGCCTTCCTAGTTTACTTTGGTTTGTACATATTTTAAATTTATGTTGGTTGAAAGATCATATTCAGAGAATAAGCTGCACTCATACACTAATTTAGATTCAAGAATTTTAGTCTCTGTGAAAAATGAAAGCAATGACAACTGGTATGGAAATTTTGCCTCGGTATGATCATGTCAGGTATCCTTATTCATGCAAAAAGCTTAAAAATGGATTATGAAAATCAGTGTAGTGATTCAAGCTAAATTTGAAAAAGAGCATTACCATTGTTATCTGTGCAAGATGGAGCTCCACAGGGAATTTGGAATATTGCCTCGACAGTACCAGTCACTGGGCTTTTATATGTTTTATGTTTTGCACAAACCTAATCACTCTAACATAATATAGAGAGCATATGTTAAATTGGTTTTCAAGTGTATTTATGGAAAATGTATAGTAAAAAATGTAGGAAAATGTTTTTCTTCATTTTTTAAAATTTTTTGGCCTCCAGCTGTACCCTTTCAGACTGAGAACTTTGGGGCCATTTGGACCCTACAGGTTGAATATGGCACTGCCTAGAATGCCAAATTGAGAGCAGAAGAGAGAAACAAGCAAAAATAAACAGAACAGAATTCCTCCCCAACCATATTTGAATTTAATCTCTCTCCTAATTCCTGCATCCGTTAACACTCACTCAGTGTGGTACTCTGTACTCTGCTAGTGGTGGCTGGACCACAGATAGATGTTGATTTGTTTGTTACAGGTGTGGCTAACAGAACTGGGTCTTTTAGCTCAAGCAGTACTGGTTCATGTATTAAGATCCAGAGGTCCCATATTCAATCCCTGCTGCTGCTGACCGACTCAGGTGTGCAGTATAAGGCACTCTCCTTCTCCCTTCTGCCATCTGGGGGGTCCAACTCCTAATTTCTTCTCAACTCCAAAACCCTCTTGCTACCTTCCACCCTCATTCCCACTGCCACAAACTTAATTCCTCCCCATTCTCAGCAGAGCCTAAACACACTCCTAAGCATCTATTACAGTTTCAGCAATTTCCTGTATTGGATCAGTCCCCTTTTATAGCTATTGAATGGATTCTCCCCCCGTCCCTTTGAAATATAGGTGTGCATTCTAAATGTAGAAGGTTTAAGGTAGCTTCTCACTCCATAGCTGTACTAACTGTGCCACAAGTTTTTGGCTTGCTCTTCTGTGAACAAAATGATCTCTTTGGATCCTTTGTTCCTTCCACCGCAAAATATCAGGTTAAGCCACAGACCCAGGAAGCTGTTGAAGGTACCCTGTGCGCTGCAGGAAGAGAAAAAAAATGTGTTCAAAGAGAAGATCCAGGGCCTGAACCAAAATGCTACCTATTATCTGCAATTCCCACTGATTTAATGGGGACTTGCAGGTGCTCAGCACCTTTCAGGACCAAACTCAAAATGATCAAGGAAATTGAAAAATTATTTTATTCCAGTAGAAATAAACAATAAAATAAATTAAATGGAATAGAATAGAAATGAATTTGGAGTGCACATATTGAAATTTGAAAGAACTTAAGATATTGGGCCTATTCACTTCTTAGTCAAAAGGCCTCAAAAGGAACTCTAGGTGCTGCAGATATTAAGAGACTATTCCATACTCTAAAAGTTATTTTTAAGAGAAATTCACAACACAGATGCAGAGGAAGAGTTTTTTCAAAATACTCAATGCAAGAGAAAACTGGCATATAAGTAGTAATGAAAATTGAGACTCATGCCCCATGAGAAAACACCACTTATCACTGTGTTTCTTATTCTTTCATCATTAGCTTTCGAAAAGGATGGGTAAGGTACAGAGGACTGGAGAAAGGCAAATATAGTACCTATTTTTAAAAAGGGGAACAAAGAGTACCCGGAGACAGGGCCACCGACAGCAGGTTTGGGCCCCGGTGAAAAAATTTTTTCGCCCCACCCCCACCCCCCTCTCCCGCAAGGGTGGACCAGCTAAACAGGGCCGACGAAGGCAGGGAAGCCGGGCCCTGGACTCCCTTCCAGAGTGCCAGGCCCCAGTAATTTGTACCAGCATCCCGCCCCTCGTCGGCCCTGCCCGAAGAATTATACACCAGTCAGCCTAACTCTGATACCTAGAAAGATACTGGAACATATTGTTAAACTAATAGTAATAACCAAGAGAATAATAGGGTTGTAAGCAATAGTCAACATGCCAAACCAACCTAATTTCCTTCTTTGACAAGGTTACTGCCCTAGTGGCTAGAGAAGATGTAGACACGATATACTTGGATTTTAGTAAAACTTTTGACACAGTCTCAAATCACATTCTCATAAGAAAGTGAGAAAAATTTGGTCTAGATGAAATTAGTATAAGGTGGATGCAAAACTGGTTGAAAGACCATACTCAATGAGTAATTATCAATAGTTTGCTGTCATCTAGTTTGCTTACCTAGTGGAGGCCCCTAGAGGTTTGTTCTGGGTGCAGAACTATCCAATATTTTCATTAATGACTTGGATAATTAAGTGAAGAGTAAGTTTATAATATTTGTGGATGACACCAAGCTGAAAGGGGCTGCTAGCACTTTGGAGAACAGGCAAAGAATTCAAAATTATCTTGGCAAATTGGAAAACTGGTCTGAAATCAGCAAGATGAAATTCAATAAAGACAAGTGCAAAGTATTACATTTAGGAAGAAAAATCAAAGGCACAACTGCAAAATGGAAAATAACTGACTAGGTAGGAATACAGTTTGAAAAGGATTATAGTGGATCACAAATTGCTGACATATATTTAACATGATGCAGCTGCGAAAAAGGCTCATATTCTGGAGGTGTGTTAACAATTAACCATTGTTAACTGTTCCACTCTCTGAGATGCTTAGGAGTATGATTAGCACTGGTGAGGCATCAGGTGGAGTACTGTGTTCAGTTCTGGGCACCACACTAAGAAAAATGTGAAAACATTGGAAAGAGTCCAGAGGAGAGCAGCAAAAATGATAAAAGGTTTAGAAAACCTGACTTATGTTAAAAAAACAAACAAACTAGGCATGTTTAGTCTGGAGAAAAGAAGAATGAGGGGGACCTGATAGCTTTCATGTTAAGGACTGTTACAAAGAGGATGGTGATCAGGGGTTCTCCATATGCACTGAAGGTAGGACAAAAATATTGGGGTTAATCTGCAGCAAGGGAGAGTTAGGTTAGATACTTGGAAAAAACTTGATAACTATAAGAGTAGTAAAGCTCAGGAATAGGTTTCCATGCAGGCAGGGCCAGTGCAAGGAAATTTCGCGCCCTAGGCGAAACTTCCACCTTGCGCCCCCTCAGCCCTGCAGCAGCTCCCCACCCCCTCCCGCCCTGAAGTGTGCCCCCTGCTCCCGTGGCAGCTCCCCGCACCCCGTGGCAGCTCCTCACCCCCTGGCCCGAGGAGCCCTGCGGTATCTCCCCACCCCAGCTCACCTCTGCTCCGCGTCCTCCTCGAGCACGCTGTCCTGCCCTAATTCTCCTCCCAGGCTTGCAGCGCCAAACAGCTGATTGGCGGTGCAAGCCTGGGAGGTGGGAGAAGTGAAGCCGCGACTGCACAATGGAATCCCAGGGCTGCCAGCAGCGCGCTGACCCAGGGGAACCCCTGGGCTGCCAGCTGCCGGTGCGCTGACCCAGGGGAACCCCTGGGCTGCCGGCTGACAGCGGCAGCGTGCTGACCCAGGGGAACACCTGGGCTGCTGGCTGACAGCGGCAGCGCGCTGACCCAGGGGAACCCCTGGGCTGGCGGCTGGCGGCAGTGCGCTGACCCAGGAGAACCCCTGGGCTGGCGGCTGCCAGCAGCGATGCGCTGACCCAGGGGACACCCTGGGGTGCAGGCTACCATGGTGGAGTGCTGACCCAGGGGACTCCCTGGGCTGCCAGCTGCCGCGGCGGCGCACTGACCCAAGGGACCCCTTGGGCTACCGGCTGCTGTGGTGGTGCACTGACCCAGGGACACCCTGGGCTGCCTGCTGCCGCTGCTGCCAGCAGCTCAGACTCCCTCTCCATCCCAGCAGCAGCGGGCCGCTCAACCACTTACAAAAATTTGGGGGTACTGCTTTTTGGTGCCCCCAAATCTTGGCGCCATAGGCAACCGCCTAGTCTGCCTAAATGGTTGCACTGGCCCTGCATGCAAGGCTGTGGAATCCCTGTCATAAGAACAGGTTGGACAAACACCTGTCAAGGATGGTCTCAGTATACTTCATCCTGCCTCTGTTCAGAGGACTGGATTAGATGACCTCTTAAGGTCCCTTCCAGCTGTACATTTTATGATTTTATAAAATGTACTATGAGCTCGGTATTACTAGGTGGTATTAAATGTGTGAAATAAGAAAAAGAAACAGAAATCTGAGTGGTACATAGAGACATAGTACGTGACACTGGCAGACCAGGTGCCAGTTCATGTCAAGAACTCAGGCCTCACCAGGGCCGGCTCCAGGCACCAGCCCAGCAAGCAGGTGCTTCAGGTGGCCAGTGGAGAGGAGCAGCACGTCTGGCTCTTCAGCGGCAATTCTGTGGCGAGTCCATCACTCCCTGTTGAAGGAAAGAACCAGCCGCCGAATTACCACTGCTGAAGACTGAAGCGGCACTGGTAAAGCTGATCGCGATTGCGGCTTTTTTTTTCTGCTTAGGACAGCAAAAACCCTGGAGCGGGACCTGGGCCTCACTAAACACTGACAAATGAATAGCTGAAAACAAGTCTGGCTTACCGATGTGTTAGTATAGTTAAAATAGATATTCAGGTTATAAGAATGTTTTTAGTGTTTACACTTTAAGGAATGCTTGTAGAATGCTGCATGTATTTATTCTACCTATAATATCTGAATACAGTAAGTAATGTTTCAATGTTTGCCCTGTAAATATAAAAATATTTGCTAAGACTGTAAATCTTCCAGTCAGGGAGGAAGCATTAACAAGTGTGAAATACGAGTTCACCACAGCAAGTGTTATCTCCTCCCCAACATGAGAAGGTCTGCAGAAGGTCTGACAAGCTACTGTGGATAAAAGACTTTGTTGATTGCTTCCCCCCACAGCCCTGAAGAGGATACATTCCCAAGTCCTCCTCCCATCACAACTGGAACACTTGAACAGAAGAGAATAAAAATTCCTGTTAAGGAGAATTTATTATTCCTATGTTGCTTGAACTTTAAGGGGCAAGGATTTCTAAGCATAAGCGAGGAGTCCCCAGCAGTTTTGCGTGGGTTAGCCCTAAAAGATATAGTCTGCTTGCTATAGAAGTTTCTATTACCTTTTTGAAGCCTGACTGGAACTCCTTTGTATGTGTATATGCTTACCTACTTTAACCTTGTAAATAACTCTTTTTCCTAATTGATGAACTTTAAGTTAGTCTGTTACACAGTTGGCTATGAGCATTATCTTTGGTATGAGATCTGAATATAATTGACCGAGGGTAAGTGATTGGTCCTTTGGACTGGAAGTAACCTGAATATTGTTCTGATTTTAGGTGTAAAGCAACCATCTCTGACAAAGTCCAGCTTACCTGGGTGGCAAGGTAGACTGGAATGCCCCAGGGAACTATCTGTGGCTTACTATTAAGGCTGTTGCAGTGCTACAGAAGTTCACTGTTACTGTGTTGGTGAAATCTAAGTATTGAACACACAGCCAGTTTGGGGGTTGTGCCCCACCTCTTGACAGTCTTCCCTGAGGTTGGCACTCTCAGTAATGAGCCATTTCAGGCACAGTAACACAATGTGAAATATTTTTGTACCTACCATCAAAAGGATTGTCCCCATCTAAAGTATTGTGGACTGAGCAACCCTGAGCTTCTGGAGCTTCTGACACTGGACTAGAAAAACAGGAGTCTGAGCTGCAATTCAGTTCTCACTCTAGCAGATGATGTAAAAAAGGGCTGAAAGAAAAATCTAGTTGTTTGAGCAAGGTGGTCTACTCTATTAGCCTGCACTTCCATGAGATTTTCATTTGAAGAGAGAGGTTCTGAGATGGTTACGGTCCCTTTTTTGTAAAATGCATATATTTGAGAGAAGGAACATCAGTCCTTCCATATCCCCAAGAGACAAAATAGCTCCATGTCCTGAGCCTCTATTTTAGGATGTTGTCAGGAACTGAGTGGATAGCCAGATATAAGTGTACTTCATAGGTCAGAATTCTCAGCTCTCTAGGTATTCCTCCTCAGCTAGGTCAGTGAGGTCTGGACTTATATCCTGAACACAATCTGTTTTTACCGTTGTCAAATTCCAGAGTGAGGCAGGTCAGATCCAATGCTTCTTTAAGGTAAAGATCTGGCGTGGGAGAGGAAGCAGAGCTATAGTAACAGAGTTTCAACAGAACTGAGTTCATTGTTCTTCTTAATTACAGTAGTTTCACAACACTTCAGAATGTCAATGACCAGAGCATACTAAGAAGAAGGGAATTTAACCTATATTTTTGCAGGAAATGTCCCAGGGGGCTTCCTATTGGTAAAGCCTTGGAGAATCTGGTTAATCAGGAATAGGAGAGACCATATTAAAAAGCAGCTCCAAAGTTTTCTCTGAGTTTTCCAGGATACCGTTTAAGATATAGAGAGTAGATTATGAGTGCATTATCTCTGGAATAGAAGACACTGCCCATGTGCATAGGGGAGCTGCACTGTTCCTGTGGAGGACTCATTTAAATTAACTGTATGTTGCATCAAACATTTAAGTGTTACATAAATGCTAAAGAAAGAGTTACAGAAGTATTTTTGGCCTCAAAACATTTACTGGACATTAATGCTGATGCAGGCTTTTAAGTCTCTGTAGTGGTTTCCAGGCCTCCATGTTTACCTGTCAAAACCAACATCCTTTTCAAGCCAATAAAGATGTTAAGAGTAAACCCTTGTCATTTGTGTTTAGAAAACACCAGTTTTAGTTACCATGGCAGCAGATCTTATAGCACGCTGGACCTATGACTTCCTGTCAGCATCTGAATAAGTAGTGACAGCTAGAGTAGGAGCTTGGAGAACCAACAGGCTGTGTATGTAGTCAGCAGATATGTGGTGGCATGCCTAAGACTCCTCTAATTGGAATTCCCTTTGCTGAAACACAGACTCCCACCAAAGTTTTGCACAAGTTATTTACAAAGTGTCAGTAAACAAAATTTGTCTGCCCCAGGATCAACTGTAGAGAGACAAGATGAGTGAGGTAATATCTTTTACTGGACCAACCTCTGTTGGTGAGAGAAACAAGCTTTCAAGCTGCAAGCACGGAGCTCTTCTTCAGGTCTGGTAAAGGTGCTCCCAGCATCACAGCAAAATACAAGGTGGAAATGTTTAACGTAAGTAGTTAGCACATATTGTAAGGGACCATTCAAGGCAGAGTAGCCTTTGACACCTCTGCAATCTTAGGACAAAAAGATGGGGGTTAGTGGGTTACAGATTGTTGTAATAAGCCATAAATTGAGTGTCTCTGTTCTGTTCATGATTTTCAGTGTCTAGCAGAGTAATAAATTTAAGCTCCAGCCTTGTCTCTTGAAAGTGTTTGCAGGTTTCCCTTGAGGATATCTCAGGGTTTCTCAAACAGAGGTTGCTGCTTGTGTAGGGAAAGCCCCTGGCAGGCTGGGCCAGTGTGTTTACCTGTCCCGTTCGCAGGTCCAGCCAATCACAGCTCCCACTGGCTGTGGTTCACTGTCACAGGCCAATGGGGGCTGCAGGAAGTGGAGGCGCCACTTCCAGGAGCCCCCATTGGCCCGGAGCAGCGATCCATGGCCAGTGGGAGTTGTGATCGGCCAGATCTGCGTACAGGGCAGGTAAACGCACTGGCTCGGCCCACCAGGGGCTTTCCCAATACAAGTGGTGACTCCTATCTGAGAAACGCTGGTATGTCTGATAGTCAGATATAGATTGATCGCTTTGTGAAAAATGTTTACCCACAGGTGATATCGGGTTTTTGTCTTTTATCATTTTCTGGAGTGAGTTCATATGAGTGTGTAATGATTGTCTGATTTCACCCACATAGTTGTTATTGGGATGCACTGGATGAGGTATACTACTAGTTGGGATAGGTGTGTGTAGCATCCATGGATCTTGAAAGGTGTGTTGTGGGGTGTGTTGATGATTGTAGCAGTGGAGATATGTCTGCAGGTTTTGCATTTGTTGTTCTGGTTGGGTCTGGTGTTTCTTTGAGTTGGTATGCCCCGGTTTGTGGGGCGCTTGCTTTTGATGATGATCTTGGAGAGGTTGAGGCATTGTTTGAAGGCCAGAAGTGTGGATTTAGGAAGGATTTCTTTCAGGATGTGGTCCCCATCAGGTATGGATTATATATCCCAGACTTTCTCCTCAGAAATATATTTCAGAGTATATTCTGTGGTATCTGAGTGCCTCGCTGTAGACAACAGATTTCTTGGTGTGTTTGGGGTGGTTACAGGACTTACAAAAGTCAGTGTGGTGATCCAGGGGTTTCTTGTCTGTGGTTCTCTGTAGGGTTCCATTTTTGAAGCTGATTGTGGTGTCCAGGAAGTTGATGCTAGTGGGCAGTGTTCCAGAGAAAGTTTAATGGATGGGTGATGGTGATTGAAGTTGTAGTGGAACTCTATGAGGGAATTTAATCCATGTGTCCAGAGGATGAATATATCATCACTGTATCTCAGGTTATCATTAGTTTTATGGTGCATTTGTCCAGAAATTCTTCTTAAAGGTGATCCATGAAGAGGGTGGCTATTCCCATGGTTTGGACAAAGTGTTTGTTGTTGAATGTAAAATAGTCATGGGTGAGGATGAAATGGATGAGTTTGGCTATGTGTTTGGAGTGGATATCTGAGGGTTGTTCATTGTCTTTCTATGCCATCATTGTTAGGGATATTGGTGTATAAAGGATAAATCTTTCAGCCTGTTTATCTGGGTCTACCTTTCACAAACAGCAGAGAAATTACAGAGATATTAGGTTAGGATAGAGACGTTTTTTCCAGGACTAAATATGGACAGGTTTTGTAGAGTTCCAGAAACAAAGTAAAGATAAATTGTTGCACCGGGAAGAAAGAACTATATTAATCATAATTGTTACCCAAGCAAGTGGTGAGCGTGGGGACATGCTCTTTCATGAGTGAGAAACAATCCCTAATGTGATGAAGACACAAGTCTAGTGTGTCTGTTAGCACTGGTGAGGGTTGTGGTTATTCAATCTGTCTCCAGTATCCAATAATATAAAAAAACAGAGTATACCTTGCTTTTGTGCAGATTTGCCCAGCTCTAGAAATCAGTCTGATACAGGTGATTGAATAGTTTGAAGGAACAGCTGATGATGTTCTTTAGCCCTTCTGGTAATGGTGGAAGGCTTCATAAGACCATTGCATCTAGTGGCCTCATCCTGTGGGCCAAGGGCATTCAGGCTCAGCAGTTTTAACTGGTTTATAGGCATGATGGTACACAAACTGAAAAAAAATCTAAGTTATACAGAACTCAGTAGGCTGACTACAAGTCAGTTTCCCATTTGGAGAAAAAATTGGTAGTGTGGGGTCTGGGTATATTTTAGTGTAATGTGTCTATTTACAGACTGTACAGAGCTCCTGTTTCCTTGAACAGAGGTGTAACAGACTGCTTACGGGCAACTCCCTTTTACACAGATTGTACCTAGAGAGTTCCATGGCCTGTCACCAAAAAGCAGCTCTCTTAGGTGTCTACCTCTCTTGAACTCTCACTCAACTCTAACTGCTAAAACATATGGTTCCTTGTTTCTGCCTCTGCCGTAGACCAAGCTGCTTACCCAAAACTGCATGGTCTGGAAAGATGGCCTGGCCATTAACCCTTGTTTTGTGCCGCTGGTCTACAACACACACTGATGTACTCTGTTTCTTAAGGGCAGTTCAGTTAAGAGCAAGATTGTTGTGTTCTTTTGGGAATTCAAGTTAGCCTTCCCTTTGAATCACTGCATGAGGCATCCTTGTTCCATTTGCCTCTCAAGGCTGTTTATCTGACAGTAATCTGTTCAGCACTGAGTCAGCAAGTTACAAATTCTGTCTATTTCTGGACACTTACTGCAGTTCCACTGGGACAAAGTTGGGTTGAAGACTCCACCCTCCTTGATTCCCAGGGTGAACTCTGAATTTTCATGTAGTCAGGAAATTATACTCCCTTCCTTTTGTCCATTCACTAAGATGATATGGGAAAAAAAAGTGGATGTGCTAATTAAAAGGATAGCTGATAAACCTTCTGTTTTTGTTTTCTTTTCAAAAAAACAAAACAAAAAACCCAAAACAACCTCCCCCACAATCATTCTGGGGTGTCTTAGCAGGAATGTTGTAAGCAAGACACAAGACACAATTCTTCTGTTCTATGCTGTGCTGAGTAGGCCTCTACTGGAGTATTGTGTCCAATTCTTAGTGCCACATTTCAGGAAAGATTTGGACAAATGATGAAAGGTCTAGAAAACATGACATATGAGGAAAAAATTGGGTTTTTGTTTTGTCTGGAGAAAAAAGACTGAGAGTGGACATGATAACAGTTTCCAAGTACATATAAGGTTATTATAAGGAGGAGGGAGAAAAATTGTTCTTGTTAACCTCTGAGGATAGGACAACAAGCAATAGGCTTAAATTATGGTGGTTTAGGTTGGACATTAGGAAAATCTTTCTAATTGTCAGGGTAGTAAAGCGCTGGAATAAATTGCCTAGAAGGTTACACAATCTCCATCATTGGAGATTTTTTAAGAGCAGATTAGACAGAGACATTCAGGGATTGTCTAGATTAGTGGTCCCCAAACTTTTCGTCTGGTGGGCGCCAGACGAAGGACCGTGGCGGCGGTGGAGCATCCGCTGAAATGCCACGGAATTTCTGTGGTGACGCCTCTCAATGAGGTCGTTGGTCGGCGGCAGGCGGCATTATCGAGAGGCGTCATTGCTGAAATGCCACCGAAATTCAGTGGCATTTCGGCGGATGCTCGACTGCCGGCTAGGACGCGGGCACATTTAGATGCCCCAGCGCCTGTGGGCACCACGTTGGGCACCCCTGGTCTAGATAATGCTGAGTCCTGCCTTGAGTGTAAGGGACTGGATTAGAAGATCTCCTGAGGTCCCTTTCAGTCCTACAATTCTATGATTCTAGGGATATTGTCCGTCCCCAGGAAGTCAGATGTGTGTGGTGCTTCCAAAAAGAATAGTCCTCTGCCTACAACCTCACTCCAGCTATCAGGAAGGCATACAAGTAGGCTTGAAAATTTCCCTTCTCTTTTCTGAAGTCTCTCTCTCTCTCTCTCTACGAAAGCTATGCTAGTCACTATCCAGAACACTAAATGGAGATGCTTCTGTAAAGGAATTTTGCTGCACTGCATCTTGAATTTGTCTGCACTCCTCTGTCAAATCTGACCAGTCAATCTGCTGTTCAGGCTTCTCCTAGGAGAAGAGTGTTCAAACAGTTGTCATGTTACTGTGCCAGACTGTAATCTTGTCTTTGCTGCTCAGACCTATTTTTCCTGGATTGTAAACTTCTCTGGCAGAGATGTCACTGTAAAGTTTCAGATGATACAGAGTGAAGCAGGAATGGAAATTTTCCTTTGTATAAAACAGTTTGCTGTCAATTCGTCTGTTCCAGTCAACAAACTCTCTTTTTTGTTGTTTAGCTGATTACTTTCTTAGAAGGAAGTTGGAGTTTTCTTCTTATCTTTTAAACTACTGCTATATTTTCAAAGTCAAGTGGAATTGCTGTAGAATTCATTGTTCTGAGATCAAGTATCAGAGGGGTAGCCATGTTAGTCTGAATCTGTAAAAGCAGCAGAGAATTCTGTGGCACCTTATAGACTAACAGACGTTTTGGATCATGAGCTTTCATGGGTGAATACCCACTTCGTCAGACCCACTTCATGAATACCCACATTCATCTGACAAAGTGGGTATTCACCCACGAAAGCTCATGATCCAAAACGTCTGTTAGTCTATAAGGTGCCACAGGATTCTCTATTGTTCTGAGATGACACCTAATGTCACACACTCAGATTTCCATTGTCCCTACTTGTTGGTTGGCAGGGTTAATGCCATTATCCCATATTGGAACAGAAAAATTTCCAAAGAACCTTTTCAAAGGTAAGACAATGTCCATTATTTAGCCAGCAGCACATTATGTTCACATGGATGGAGGAATCACAGATTTGTTCCTTCCTCACTTGGCTGGGAGGAGCTGAGAGTACTGTGGAAATAGTCAGGCTGACTGTCTAGTTTAGATTTGTGATTTCCTTGCAGCTGATTTGTTGACATGCTCCTGAGAGAACTATATCAAACTCTGATTCATGTTGGAGAAAGATAGTGTTAATGGAGTAAATAGGGAAATCCTATGAAAATGACATCGTTAGATATTCGGAGTTCAAAATCATTACTATACATCAGCCAGCTAGAAACCTAAACCTAAACCAGTACTAAAGGTCTGATTCTGCTTGTAGTGGCCTATTTCTTGGGTCCCAAAGGAATGGAGGAGTACTCTGTGTACCACATTTTGGTTTGGTTAGTGGATGTCTGATAAGGGTAGTATGTTGTCTACATCGGTGCTCCTTTCTTCACCCTCACTTAGGAGTAGGTGCCAGCACCTCCAACATTACTCCCTTTTAGGTGATGGATTTGAGGAAGGAAGTGCAAATCTTCTTCCCACACACATATCCTTGGTCACTTTATCTTTTATCTACAAGGGAGGAGTAGTTCTTCAGTTTATAGGCACTGTATGCTTCAGTCCCTGCTCTTCCTGGAGCACATAAGCAAAACAGGAAGAGTAGTGTCAGTTTGTGATGGGAGGTACAAATCCTGGTAAAGCAAGGGTTAAGGAGCATCTCTGGGCCCAGGAAGCCACACCCAGCCACCCCTGCTGAGCATGCTCACAATGGAGGCTGAGCTCAACAGGGAGCAGCTCAGCTCAGTCTAGTCTGACCAAGCAGGATAACAGTTGTGTGGTGCAGACTCCTGCCAAGAAGCTGCCCAGGGCCCCATGTGGCCAGGCCCAGGCCCCACCCCCACTGCCAAGTTGCCACTTGGGAAGAGGGCAACAATGAGCCCTGAGCAAGAGAGGAAGACCCTTCAGACTGTGACCAGAGAGGATTCCAGGGGGAACTCAGAAGCAAACGAGTGGCCTCAGCAGAGGAACTAAAGCTGGGCTAGGAAGTGGCCCAGGTGTAGGGGCATCCACTCCCTGGGCTGCATATTTTGAATTATTATCTCACTGAGGCGTGGGTTGGAACCCAGTGGAGTGGGGAGGTTCTGGGTTCCCTTACCCCTGGCCATTGACTCCTGCCTCTGGATGACATGTCCATTGGCTCCTGCCATTGGGCAATGCAGCCCAGAATATCACCACTAGGTGATAGTACTGGGCATGGCCACCAAAACATTCCCTGACACAGTTACATTTGGCAAAGCAGAATTAAACCCTTATTTGGTGTTACATTCCCACATGGTCTGTGCATTTCAAGCAGAGCAAAGAGTGGAATGCTGAACATCCATTCAGGACTGCATGTGCCTGTTCATCAATTTGCTACAATAGTGATGAGCTGGTGAATGCATTTCTTGAGCCCTGCTTGTTAACAAAAATGTGTTTTAAATACAGGAGTTATTGTTATAATGTTAAAATTTGCCAGCAGATGCCACAGAGTTACCGCTCAGCTAAGGGCTGGCACTTGTCTCCTGACAAACCTGATGCCTCTGAGTGCTTTTTGGAACATTAAGGCTAATAAGATTTTGGGATTGTCTACACTGAAACACTACAGCAGCACAGCTGTAGCACGGCAGCTGCACCATGTAGCACTTCATTGTAGACACTACCTGTGCCAATGGTAGGACTTCTCCCATAGGCATAGATAACCCACCTCCCCTTGTGGCAGTAGCTAGGTTGACAGAAGAATTCTTCCACTGACCTGGCATTGTCTGCACTGGAGGTTAGGTTGGCTTAACTAAGTCGCTCAGAGGTATAGCTTTTTCACGCTTCTGAGCAATGTAGCTGGGCCAGTCTAACTTTCTGGTGTAGCCCAGGCCTTCCTCCAACTGATAGGTGCCTAACAAATTTCTCAAGCCATGCAGTGATCAGTGCTGCAGTTTAATTGTAACTATTTTAAGGATGTGTGCTGTTGGTATTTAAGTGGCCATACCATTTTAGGATGAAAGGGGAAGGTCAAGCCTCCTTTAGAACTGATGCCTTAGTTGTCTGTCTGCAGAGACAGTGCTCATTCTATAAACAAGTGCATGACTTTCTTCATAGCAGGAAGCTCTAGAAAAGTATTTTTACATGAAAATTCAGATTTCTGGAAAACGTTTGTGGAAAGTTCTTAACTCTGAAGAATTTTCAGCCTTACCTCCACACTTATCGCAGCTTCTTTTATGTATGAGGGGAGGGATAGCTCAGTGGTTTGAGCATTGGCCTGCTAAACCCAGGATTGTGAGTTCGATCCTTCAGGGGGCCATTTAGGGATCTGGGGCAAAAATCTGTATGGGATTGGTCCTGCTTTAAGCAGGGGGTTGGACTAGATGACTTCCTGGGGTCCCTTCCAACCCTGATATTCTATGATCTTTCTTAGTGGGGGAGGGATAGCTCAGTGGTTTGACCATTGGCCTGCTAAACTCAGGGTTATAAATTCAAATCCTTGAGGGGGCCATTTAGGGATCTGGAGAGGGAAAAAAACTGTCAGGGACAGTACTTGGTCCTGCTAGCGAAGGCAGGGGACTGGACTCCATGACCTTTCAAGTCCCTTCCAGTTCTATCAGATAGGTATATCTCCATATATTATTATTACAACTAAAAAAGCCAAAATGTAAGAATTTTTTTTTCAGGGTGAGTTTCTAGAGAATAAGATTCAGTCTGAAAGACAAAGTAATCTGGTTTTCTTATTGTTTCTTTCTGATAGGATTTCAGCCTGTATAGCATAGAGCCATCTCTGCAGAGTGCGGGAATGTGTTGATGGTTCCCTGCCTAGAGACTGATTACTTTTTCTTTGTTAAACCACTCTTTAATTTTAAGCAATGAAATTTCTTATCACCTGTTTACTCTTCACCCACATCTGTGGTGCCCAACAAATACAGTCTATTCGTTCTTTCTCTGTGTTTGCACTGCCTAGTTTAAAAGAGACACTGTCTCGCCAAAATCTGTCTCTCCAAGCCCCTGGTGTCCCTCATCCCAGTTCTGGTGGAACTGTTGATGCTTCATGCCTGGAAGCATGGCAGAGAACATCCCCGCCTACTTCCACATGTCTCCATTATAGACTGGTGATGGGGGGGAGGAGGAATGTAAAAGATGCTTCTGCTTGAGGAAGATCAAACTGAAGCACTGGTTCCTGCATGTAGATCTGAACATAGTTAGGCTTGAGCTCAGTCTGACCTCTGCTCCCCCTGGCTGGGGTTCTGCTACTGAGGTTGCTCTGTCCCCAAGAATCTACATCTGACTCTGTTCCTGTGTAACATAGTTGTTTTTGTGTGATATGCATGAACAGGCAGTCTCTGAGACAGCCTGATATTGGTGCTTAAAGGATAATGATGAAGCTTGGTAGATTACGACTAGGACTTTGAATTCAGTCTAGAAATGAATACATACACAATGACATTCACAGAGCACTGATATTTTCATGTCAGCTTTTATTGCTCCATAGGTAGGTAGCTGCGTGCTATACTAGTTGTCATTTTTGCAATGTATTTATCTTCAGTTCCAGGTGGAATAAACTACAGTAGTTTAGCAAAGACATGATGAAAGCCTAGATTGGTTCTCATCCAAGAGGAAGGAGTGCAGCCTCCCAACAACTGAAGATACTAGAAAGCATTCCTCACCACTTTGTTACTTACTTGCTTTTTGTCTCAACTACTTCTGTTGTCTTCTCCATGTTCATCCTATATCTCTAGTCCCTAAATGTCAAGGGGTTTGGATTGTCTATACCAGATTATTTACTTCCTTCAGGAAGTATACATGTGTTACCTTCTTCCACCCAAGTCACTCTCTTCCGAACCATTTAACAATCAGATAAAAAAATTAGTGTTCACCAACTATCCACCAACCTTAACCCAACTTCTCTGATCAGCTGTGAAAAGGTTCGTGGATACCATGGTGATGATGCCATATGAATAGATATTGTGGTAGACAGATGTCTGCCTGCTGTTTTATTCTACATAGAGTTCTTCTAGGTTGTCTTTCTGTGGACAACCTAGAGTTCTGTGGACTACATAGAGTTCTTCTAGGTTGTCTTTCTAGGTTGTTCTTTCACATGTACTTGGGCCCTATCCCCTCTTTAAATCGTGCGTATAAGCATCCTTTCCTGTTTAAGGTGAACAGTAATCTGTATAGCATTTTGTTATATCCTGTAAGAAGGATAAGAAAAGATAATAATGCGTTTAGTACACTTACAATGTTTCAACAATTGACAGAAAACTTGCAACAAGAACTAAAACAGGTTACAAAAAGGTAGGATTCTGGAAAAGGGTAACCAGGTACTCTTCCTGATGATGATAATGTCAACAAAGAAATAAAAACTGGATATTTTGTGTATTTTCACAATGGAAAGTACTTTTTGAATAAAATATAAGCCATACAAAATTATTAATGAGGTCATTTCCATGGAAACTGTCTCATGACCATATATGCAGCAGCAAATTCACAGGACAAACTTCGTGACAGGTCACAGGGTCATGTGGTGTTCATTTTATGCTTGCATGTAACAACTTATTGTATAAAGATAACAAACTTTTTATTGCTTTGTCTTTCTTGGGCTGTGATGAAGATAGCTCTGGTTGGTACTCCAAGTTCAGTTGCCAAGTAGCCGTACTTTCTTATTTGTGTATTTTTGTGTACGCCAGCTCTGATAAAATGTATAAATTCTGTTATTTTAAAAAACACCAATTTTGAGTCTTTGATTACCGCAGCTAATCAAGTCTAGTTCTATAGAACTAAGAAACTAAACCACTTTTGAAATATAAAAAAGTCTACTTTGGAATTTCAGACATTTACAAATTAAATTAAAAAAAATTAAAATATCAGCATATAAACAAACCATCAATCATGACTCTAATGTGATTTTTTTGGTAAATGGGGATTCACTAAATCCAGCCCATTGTTACCAAAAAGCATTTTTAAAAACCACATATTTTAAATTGAAATTCAATGAATTATTTTAGATAATACATTTTTAGCACAAGTAGGCTGTTGTTTTGTGTGCAGAACTCTGATTCACTTCAATATGAATTTTTTAAATAAAGAGGGTGTGGAATCAGATTGTTTAAATTTATGGCCTCAGTACTGCAATTGCATCCACATGAGTAGTTTCTTGGGCTTGTGCCAAACTTCACTGATTTCAGTGGGGCTGGTTGTGTGCTCTGGGGTCTACCCATGTGGATCAGAGTGGAGGATCTGGGCCTAAGATCAATTTGTCAGCAGAACCATTTACATTTTTGAGGTTGGTTCAGTCATTTAATTTTGAATTAGTTCAGAGTGGCCAGTCTTGATCATTTGTCTAAGGAAAACAGGCAACATTTGGGTGAAACATTCCAAGAAGATAAGCCAAGGAACTAGGTTTTTACTAAAACAAGGAACAGCTCAGATTTGACGCCCATTTTGTCCAAACTACTAGGGGGCAGGAGTATTACCATAAAAAGTATTTGTAATGACCCATCTCTAATTCCAAGATGTGCAGGATTCAACTATGTGTGAACTACATGCTATTTTGGAAAGAGTTAAACTGCCAGCCAACAATAGGTGTCAATGATTTTACTGAGAAATTCCCCACAATCTCAGTTCCTCCATCTGACACAAATGATACTAGATTTAAGTACTATCAGATGCTATTGCTTACACTTAATGCAGCTTGGGTTTTGAGAAGAAATTTAATTTGCTTCCTGAAGATAAAGGGAAAAGTACTTTCATATTTGACAATTTGTTTATAACATTCAGATGTGTTTGTTTGGCCTCAGATCACAAGATTATACTCTATTTCAAGTTCCAAGAGTTAACAGCATTCTTTGAGAATGCCTGAGTTTTAAGTTTTAACAAATTTTATCTAATTTTTAAAAAGGCTTGTTTAATTGTTTATAGGTTTACAATAATACTGTATTAATATGTTCCCAGGCCTGAAGAATAGCTTTGTGAAAGCTAGAAAGCTTGTCTCTTTCACCAACAGAAGTTGGTCCAATAAAAGATACTTCACCCACCTTGTCTCTCTAATATTTTATTCTGTAATTGTAATGCAAAATTCAGTACAATGGCTCTAAAAATGATTATTTTTAAAAGTAGTTAGGTTGTGTTACTCTTTCCATTTTTCTGTTAGAAGGGCATTCTTCAAATGTAGCATTTCAAAGAATTTGTAGCTGGTTAAAGAAATAAAATTATAGCTGAAGCTACTTTTAAAACCGTGTACCTATTTACAGAGAGATCCAACTAACATATTTGACTTGCCTTGTGAAAAAGAGTTAGTTGTCCACTGAGGTCCTTCTTAAATACTTCAAACTTTTACAAAAATATGGATTCAAAGGCCTGTTATTTTATCAGGGCAGACATACAGAGGATATGCTCAACTTGCTTTCTCTACCTGCATGGACTTTGAGGTGCCTTTATGCACTGAAAATGTAAACTTTATGCAATATTCTGTAAAGTTTTTAACAAAAAGAAAATTACCCTTAAGAAAACAATTATCAGAATATTCAGTGGTATTATGCATAGAGTGAAAGAATTAAAGATTCTAGAGGCAAAACGATGAAGTTTGATAGTTAACAAATAAGGACACAGATGTAACTACTGAAAAATTCAGAACCAGCTTTCAACCTTCTTGCTTGCAAATGTGTGGGCTATTTAATCTGGGGGGGTTGATTTAAGCTATTCTACAAGTAGTTGGATAGAATAGTGATCATATCACTGGTGGATTACAAAATTAGGGAGACAGGTGGTGATAATTAGTCAGAACATCATCCATGGGGGAGGTGCTTTTGTTCATAGATTAGCTTGTGTTAGAGAGGGCTTTTGGCAACAATGGGGGAGGAAGGATAAGCAGTGAGGGGGCTTTGAATTTCAGGTGGAGAATGAGGAGAATGAGGCATATGAGGCTGAGACAGCCATGTAGTCATATCCTACATGAAAATTTTGGTCAGATATTGGAAAGTGCCTTTATAAAATATTCTTTGTGATTCATAGAGATTTGAGTGAATATAAGATTATAGGTTGAATTTTATGGAATCAGTAGTATTGTGCAATTTTAATGTTAAGATTGAGTTCCATTTTGCATTTATAGCTGAGAATCAGCCTTTCGGACATGTATAAAAAATACAAACTTCTCACTACTTTCCACTCTCTTCAGATTTACACCACCTGGTTTTTGATCACAGAATTAATTTTCTCTGTATTTATATGTAAATCAGCAATTAGTTAAAATTAGTTTATTTCTTATTAATGGCTCCAAATTGTGGAAACATTAATGTTTCATGAAAAAATATCATTATTTTGTGCTTATATATTGACCAAATCTGTAAATGTGTTTGACCCACAAAAGTTCTATACAGTGATTGGTAGAACAGAGGAAGTATAACCTCAAATGGGCTAACAATGTCACTGCCCCTAGACTCAGGAGTTCCCCTTTGCAAATCCTATCAAATGTCCTACAGAACAGGTTTCCTGGAGGTTTTATGGGGTAGAAAACTTTTGTCTCATGCTCCCCTCTGCCTGTCTTTTATTCTGGCATATGCGTACATACAAATGGCATCCAGAATTTGGCCCTGAATATTGTGTGAGCGATTTACAGTTTTTACAAAACTTTTGTATTTTTTTTTAAATCCAACACACTTGAGTTCCTAATTTACATTTAACCACATTAAACATGAAGTAAATCCATATTCACAACTAAGCTTGCATAATAAGAAGAAAGTTTAGCGTACATATGTGTACACTAAAGCAGGATTTGGTCAGTTGTGTGTGTGAAGGAAGTTAGCACTGAAATGAAAAGTATTGCAGATGTGCTGTTTAAGTGCAGTTATACTCTGAAAGGTGAACTTATACAAATGGCAGCTTGGGATTCCATTTTATTTGTCTGGCAGTGATTTCCATATCAAGTTTGATCGGTTTAGGAGAAACAGTTGTTTTATTTTGCTAGCTGCCAGCCCTACAAACTATGAACTTGATGCTGCACCTTTAACTCTAATGGGATCAAGCCCTAAGCCCTGTTTCTGAAAGTAGAGCAGTGTTTCTTTTGGTACATATGTCATCACCAATAATAAAGATTCTACTATTGGATATCTGTTAAAAATTCTGTGATATGGGAGCCAGAAAAGAGTCAAGCTCACTTTCACATATTTGTGTAAACTATGCAGTGCTAAACAGGAGCAAAAGATAGTAAAAAGTAATGTTGGTCACTAACATAAGCAGATATGACTTTGAATACACATGGGGAACAGATCTATTAGATTCGAAGGTTCTATGTTTATAATCACTTTTCTTTCTCTAATTGCTCTTCAACATGATTGTATTGTTACTTCGAGACCTACTATTTATCTTTGGGTTTTTCCAGTTTTTCCAACTTGATTTGCCAGTAATGTGAATAAATGAACTGACTAAGTTAGATTTGTCAGTAATAACGTAGCATATTATAAATCCGGGAAACTGCTGGTTTCCTGTGATGGATACAGCAAACCTCTATTTTGAGACTTTTAATTGTTTATTTGAATTCGGAATGATTCACTGTCAGTGTTATGAGCAATGTAATTGCTGTTCTCAGTGTAAACATTTCTTAGCAGAAGCAGGTGATATCTGATCAGAGTCAATGTTATATATGTGTGAACAAATTTGTTGGTCGAAAATAACTCTTCTTTCACTGGAAAATCCCCACAAAATAAATACAACCAAATTTTGTCAATAATTTCCATATAATGACACATTTTTTGTAACTATTTTTCTCTTTGTTTTATAGTCTTTGTTATACTGATCAGCTTCTTGATCAGCTATCATTTTGAAAGGAGAAGACCAAATCCTGAAGTCTTTACTAAGATAGAACCCATGTTGTTGTTTATTTTATATTTAAGCGATGACAATGTACCCAGATCTTTAAAAGACATTGGTAGGTCCCTGTCCTCATGAAGTTTTCATTTTAGAGAGATGGGGAAAAAAAGAAAATTCAGTGGCAGACTCAGAGACAATCTGAGAGCTTTTTCCTTTGTTTATTTCTTTAATAATGTTAAAATGTGTTCGTATGAATCTCAACACATTTTGTATAAAACACAGAAAATAACTCTACCTTCTGATCAATGGATGAAGTTCATCCCTGTGCATTGGGTCAGCACAAGGCCTATACCTTACTTAAATTCCACGTAAACCCTCACTTGATTAAGTAGCGCTTAAGTGATATGTACACCTTCTGGTAGCCCTCTGCACATGGGTATATTTCACCCTAAAAATCTGTTTCAATGTACTGCTGCATCTCTGAGCCAGCCTGACATCCAGTCCCTGATTCAGCCATTCACATAAGCTTGTACTTAACTTTAAGTAGTTGAATAATGCCATTCTTCTTCAGCAAAGCACTTAAGCACATTTAACTTCAAGAATGTGAATGCTCCTAATGAAGCGAGATTTGATGAAGGTTACAGAAATCAAGACAAGCATTTTTGCCATCTGGACAGAAGAGGTTGGAATAGATGCTATATGATTTGGCCCAGAGGAGGTTGTTCTATCTAAACCAAGCTTAGAATGGTTTCAGTGTATTAGAGGGATGAAAGTCACACTGAAGGGATCCAAGATGAAGTGGAATTTAATGCAATGGTTGTAAACTTTGTATTCAGTTAGTTTGGAGGTAGAAGGAAGAAGGGGGAGGAGACGGTAATTGAAGAAAGAGGTAAATTTTAGAGGATGTGGGAGACAAGAACATGCTTGAATTTTAGAGGGGAAGAACTGACATAGGGTGAGGGCCAAGGAAGTCAGTGGGTAGGAGGGGATGAAATGGAGTGTGCAGTGGAGAGGTTAGAATTTGAGAGAAGGTCAGAAGCTTCACTGTCAGTGACAGGAGGAAGGTGATAAAATAGCTGCTGGAGAAAGGAGAGACAGAGAAAATCAGGGAGTTAGAGTTATGACAGATCTTGTTGATCTTTACTTTGAAAAAGTCACAGTGCAGAAAAGGAGGGCAAGGATTTAAAGAGAAGTTGTCAAAGGTTTCAAATAAATGATTAGGGGTCATGGTGTGTGGCAATGAATATGGTAGTATTTAAACAGGATAGATGAGAATGAAGGACTTAGGGAAGTAAGAACTATTTGGATGACAGAAGAAATCGACAAGAGCAGGATTCGGTCAGTTGTGTGTATGAAGGGTTAGCACTGGAATGAAAAGTATTGCAGATGTGCTAAATGACATCTATTCCTTTGGTCTTATAGGTCAGCTGGGACTTTGGACAATTTAGTATCTTTGAAGGTGATGCTAGATATTGTAGAAGGAAGTTAAGAATATCACTGTCTTTGGTTGGTGAATTGTGTGCTGCTTACAATGTATCCAGTATGGCAGACCAGTTTGGAGAAACAAGTGGTGACCCAGCTGGTGAATTATTAGAAGAAGAGTCTTTTTGTTTAGTATCAGAAGCCAGCATGATTAGGCGCTGCCTCTGCTGCTGGAACAGGTTAATGGGAGGAGGAAGTGAAATGTGTGCTGTGATTACCACAGCTGCTAGTGCTGTCTGAGCCCTTTCTGTCAACATTGTTTTTTGTGGCAAAATCAAGGCAACATGCTCCAACAAAAGCCATATGTAAGGCTAAGATTTTGTCATGGATAATTTTAGTAAAAGTCTTGGAGAGGTCATGGGCAATAAAGAAAAATGAATGGAAGCCCGTGACCTGTCCCTGGCTTTTACTGAAAATATGCATGACAAAATGGGAAGTCGCTGAGCAGGAGAGGTGGGGGGCTGGGAGCTTGGACCTCCAGGGTTCCCCACAGCTCAGCACTGCAGAGGCTAGTCAGGAGCTGCAGAGTCCCCCCCCAATGGCTCCCGCACACCTGATGGTGAGGAACTGGGTACCACTGCCCCCCATGGTGGGTGGGGAACTGTAGGGGGCCATCATGGCTGGGGGCAGAGGGGTCCCCCTGCCACTCGCAGTGGCGAGGAGCTGCAGAGTACCCCCACTGCTGACAGTGGCTCGGAGTTCAGGGGGCCCCACCACCTCAGGTGGTGGAGATACCCCGCTGCTCCCGGCTGCCTTCTGGCTGAAATCATAGAGGTCTTTGGAAGTCATGGATTCCATGACTTCCACAACCTCTGTGAGAAAATCTTAGTGTTAGCTATATGGTGTGTGTGGTGGTGGTGGCGGTGGTGGGTGGGCTTAGCATCTGACACATATTAATTACACTGTGCAAAAATTCACATTATTATGCAAATGTTGCCTTAATGTCTGTGAGCTGAATTAGGTATGGCAAGTAGGATTCAAGAAACATCTCTAGACCTTTATGAGTTTAAAGTTATCTAGATCAACCTTCCTCAGGCTTGATTCTTCATGTTCTCTAAGGTTGTGGTGAAAATGCATTTTGAAATAAAACAGTGTTCTGTACCACTCAGCATGTCTACAGACCTGTTAGGAATGTTAAAAGAAAATGCAAAAGAAAATATTTCTACTTTGATGTGTTTTGAACTTGAGGAATCTACTATGAAACATGTTAGCTTAGGTATGCAACCTACAATATTCATTTAATTCTCTCCTTTATGGTTGTGTTATTACAGATTTTAGTACTTTATGTTACATCATTGATGTAAAAAATCAGATTTTGTTTAATTTCAACATAAAAAAGTCTTTCTAGCTTTATTCACCAAGTTCATGTATTGTAGATTTATGACTTCAAATATAATACCATGTACATACACAGGAAATTTCCTTAGCAGAAAATATATTTAGTTTTGCAAGTTTGCCTTGGCTATTACTATATCATAAGTGATAGGGTCACAACAATGTTACAACAGTGTTGAGTAAAAGTTAAAGTGATCTTTTTCCTTCACTTTTTTCCCTTCTTCTGAAGATAAAATTAATATGTGTATGCAGGTTTATAAGTGAAATAAGATTGCTCTTTTCTGTATTAATAAAAGGGCCATACATTTTATTTGTGATCCTTTAAAAAAAGACTTTAAAAAATATATATTGCAAAGTATTTTCATAAATAAATTGATAATCATGAATACTCTAACTTAGGTACTTATATGGCCCCATTCTCATAGCACTGCTTAGTCTTTAACATAGCTGTTTTCCCAACACCTTTCTAAGGTAGGCAGGTACTATTGCCCTGCTGCTACTGAGACAGAACCAAAGCACGGAGAGGCAAAGTGATTTGCCCAAGGTCTATAGGAAGTCTGTGGTGGAGTAGGGATTGCATTCAGGTCTCTCGAGTTATAAGCTAGTGCCCAAAACCACTGGACGATCCTTCATCTACATCCTAGACTTCTTTAAAAGAAATGTGTCTGAAATCAGGGAGACTAAACATGCCTTGAATTTCAAATATGAAATAGCTGCAACAAGCTGCTTGCACACAAGATATCAAGATCAAGAATCATTCAAAGAAATTATTCCAGAATTTTTAATAACAAGTGTATTTGAAAAAGAACTGTAGGCTGCAAGTGGACACTTTTCAAACAGGAAGGAAAAAGTGTTGAGTAAACTATTCATTCTGAATTATTCGCCAAGCTTCACTATATATTTTGATTGAAGGAAATATTTATTGAGGAACAAGGATCCCAGGATACTTCAAATATGTGAAAAAACTCTTCTGGTATTAGCTGATGCCTTTTTGACAGAGATGAGTGCCAACCTTCAAATCTTCACTGTTTGGGTCAAATCACAGAAAACAACTGATAGCTAAGAATTTTATTCCTATATGGTATCTATCCATCACTGGTGTTTTAGGCATCTCACATAAAACACAGCATGACCTTTTTATTTCTTTTGCATCTGTCTTTTGTGTTGCAGTTGTCTTTTCCAACCTGTTGTCTGATATATCATTTGCTACATTTCTTAGTTGCTTTGTGGCTAATGATCTGACGTGTATAGATTATTTACTCTGAAGTCTGCATATATTTTAATGTGTTTAATGTACATTCAAGTCATTCATGTATTGTAGTAAGAAAGGGATTAAAGTCAGTGGGCCAAATTCTGTGCTCAGTTACAAATCTAATTGATAAGAGTTAACACTGATAAAGAGGTAGAAAGAAATCACAAATGGGTAGGGAAGGTGCTTGCTTGTTTTTTAATAGGACTATAAAAATTGGTATTAAGCATTTAAATAGACCTGCAATATTCCAACTTAACTGTTCTCTATATCTTGGAAATCTAGGGGTGTCTATTTCGTTATTCAATAATAAAAATATTCCTAGTTGCATAGCTCTTTTCAGTGGAGAGAGAAAAACCACTTAGGAATTAAAATGTGTAAAGCATAGCAGAGTAAAAAGGGATACTGTGAATGCTATCCTTCTCCCCTAGCAGGGTTATTTATTGCATCCTCTATGGAATTTGCACCACACTAGAATTTAGATGAGTTCATATACAGTATACAATGCACAGTGTCTTGGAGCTAAGCGGATATGAAGGACATGACATTTTGAACACTTGTGGTGCCAATTTTTTAATAACTGAAGGATATGCATGTCCATGTGAACAGCCAGTGCTTTAAGACTTTAAACTTTGTCTGTAAATATCTTCAAAATGTACCTTTTGATAATGAAGTTAATCTGTAGAAACTTAATTACAAACACTTGCTACTTTAAACATGATTAAATAAATTGTGGAATGAGCCTCATTGCAGGTGTTTTTTGTTGATTCCAGTTTTTTGTCCCGACCAAATATAAGAAGTCTAAACCACAGTGCACAAGCTTGTGCACCAAGCATCTTGTTTAAATCAATTTTCCTTCCAGCTGGTTCAGCTATTAATACATCAGAGGTTTGTGCATAATTTAGTGGCTTCTTGTGGTATATTGTATGCTTGTTTATAGTAGTTTAAAACCGGCTTTGATTTAGAAATTAGGGGCTCAATTCAACTCATCTTGTAATAAATGGAAAAATTCCAGAGGGAACTGGATTGAGCCTCAAGTTGTGGAAGAGATTTATCTATGTTAGAGTCTGTTTTTAGTAATCAGAGCAATGAAAATTTTTTTATTTTTTTGGCTTTTATTAATATTATGCTATGTATTTTAACAGTTTTTTCATTTTATCTGTTTGACATAGTTTCACACAGGTTTAAATTAACAAAGCTACTAGCTACTAAATAAAAGGAGTATTTGGGTGAAGTTTTGAATAGCGTTCTCATGGAATATTATTTTCATATCCCAAACATAAGAAAATTAGACAAACTAATTAAAATGTATAATACTTTTGCACAAGCTATCTTATTCCCTCTGAAGTAACCTATATTAAAGCAGTGTACCATTTCCTCATTTGTATTGTTGTCTTGTTTCATGCAGGCATTCCTTCAGAGAATGATCCAGTTTGCTGCCTCCAAAGTGGATAAAAATATCACAGAGGAAACAGTTAAGGTTAGTTTTTACTTGCACACATTTTTCTTCTCTGTGTTCTCTTTTTATATTTATTTATGTTTTATTCTTTTACAGATGCTGTTTTCAAATATTGAAGATATTCTTGCAGTTCACAAGGATTTCCTGACCCTAGTGGAGGATCGTTTGCATCCTGAACCTAATGCACACCATGAAGTGGGAATCTGCTTTCTTCACTTTGTATGCTAGTCTTTAATACAACTTCATAGTTAACTTTTCTTATTCCTGATTGTCTTCATTAATTAATGCGATGGTGATATATGTGTATATTCAGTCATGAGGACAAAATGACTTGATTGCATAATTTAGGTTCCTTTAAGGTCATTTGGAGTTTACATTCATTGCCCATTCTTTTCACTGTAGAATACACAAGCTTTGTTGTTTTCAACACATTCGCTTTCAGCATCCTCTGTAGCTTTGAACGGTTAGGAATTTTCAGACTACTTATTCTGAATTGATTTTATTTTTCATTCAAACACAGAGGATGTTTATTTAAAATAGTAAAATTTTACCCAGTGATTACATAACTAACCTTTTTTTTTCCAACCAGGCAAGTGTGCAAGCTCATAGATACTAGGATTTCCACCTGAAATTTTCTTAAGGACCTTGAAGTTAATGGGACAGAAGAACATGCTTATCTTTAAGCATGTGTTTCAGTGCTTTGCTGAATAAACGCCTCAATGAACACTTTTGAAAATTTGGCTGTAGAACTTTTATTTATGTTCACAGGCAAAAATAAGAAGCCTGAACAATGAAATGCCATATTGAGATGTGACACACCTGAAACTCAGTCCAGAAGCAGAATAAAAAAGAGAGAGAGAGAGAGAGAGAGTTTAGTTTGCAAGAAACAATGCATTTAAAAGCATTTTTAATATTAAAATTCTCAGGTACATATTAATATACTTGCTTGCTATTTATTATTATTGTTTTACCTACCTTGAAATAGAAAATGCAGAGCAGTGCCTCAGTAAATCACAGCAGATATGTTTCTAGATATTCTGCAGCAACTATTCTCTAGGAGCATTGTTTTCCTGTCTGAGTCCAAGAGCATCAATGTTACAGAGCTTTGCTAAATCGGTCAGGACTGAGCCCAACTTTTAACATGCTGTCACAGACCTAAACAACAACAAAAAAAATCTAACTGGTATCTCTGCTTGGTTCAACCTTTGTTTGCTAAAGTCGACATTTGCACATTGTGGGACAAAAGATTAAAGGTCAGTAGAATGGAAGGACTCACAAATGCTATCAACACACTTTTATTTCTTCAAAAATGTGGATTGTATCTGCAAATGCTTGCATGTGCCAGGTAGATAATGATGTCTGCAAATGGGTAGGTGTGTGTGCACTTTGTTGTCCTGTTTGATTTATTGTAATCCAGCCACTGGAATCTCTCAGCAGATTCTCCAGTGATGTTCACAGACTATTTGTCTTTACAATTCTAATTAAGAGTAGAATTTAAAAGTTCTAGAAGTGTTGGATTTCAAACAATAATTAGATATGAAAATAGGATTACATTAGATTTCTATCCTCTAAAAGTGTTCTTAAATTAGTCATTTGGCCGTAATAAAAACCTGAATATACAAAGTAATTCTTTGTCTCCACAGAAGGACAGATTTTGTATCTATGATGAATACTGTAGTAACCATGAGAAGGCACAGAAACTTCTGCTTGAACTTAACAAAATAAGAACAGTACGGACTTTTCTTTTGGTAAGTAAACTTTGACTTGGTGTTCTACTTTAATATCTTTTCACTGAATCAGTGAGTTGACAGCAGTGCCTTATTAGGTCATGTGAGAAATGATTTTAGACATCCTACGATGGTTACTCTAGGTGGTTATTGTTTAGATGCATTTTAGGTGTGCAGGGGCGGCTCCAGGCACCAGCACGCCAAGCATGTGCCTGGGGCGGCAAGCCACGGGGGGCACTCTGCCGGTCGCCGCAAGGACGGCAGGCAGGTTGCCTTCGGCGTATGCCTGCAGAGGGTTCGCTGGTCCCATGGCTTCGGCGGTTCTCCCGCAGGCAAGCCGCCGAAGGCAGCCTGCCTGCCGTGCTTGGGGTGGCAAAATGCCTAGAGCCGCCCCTGTAGGTGTGATGTTTTCAGAGGTAGGGGCTCCCTACATCACACACTCAGTGCTACCTCCTGACCAGTTTGCAGACTAGCATTGGACAATGTGCCCTATACCGTAACTCCTCACTTAACATCCTCCCGGTTAATGTTGTTTTGCTCTTACGTCGCTGATCTATTAGAGAACATGCTCCGTTCAAAGTTGCACAATGCTCCCTTATAATGTTGTTTGGCAGCTGCCTGCTTTGTCCACTGCTTGCAGAAAGAGCAATGTGCATCTTAAAGGGGCAGAGCTCATGTCTGACTCTCACACACACACACATGCATGCATGGTGTGTGTGAGTGTGTGTGTCTGTCTGTCTGTCTCACATGCTCCCCCTGGTGCGCTCCAGTGGAATAGCATGGGTTCATCATTGCATTCAATTTCCGCAGGGAATGTTTGTAGCCACTGCCATGCGTCTATTGTGTCTCCTCCCTCCATATGTGCTGCCTTGTAGAGTGTGAGGCTGCATTAACAACAATGTGTTAACCCTTGACGGCTCAGCCGAGTGCTAGTTCATCATTTAGCAGTAAGGTATTCCTGGGAAATATCCCACCCTCTTCCACCCTCTGACTCCTCCACCTCAACCAAGTTTCACAATCATCATTGCTGTGTACAGTATTAAATTGTTTGTTTAAAACTTGTGTGTGTGTGTGTATATGTATACTCTTTCGGCTGGTGAAAAAAAATTCCCCGGACCCTAACCCCCACCCCCATTTACATTAATTCTTATGGGGAAATTGGATTAGTGTAACATCGTTTCGCTTAAAGTAGCATTTTTTAGAAACATAACTACAATGTTAAGCGAGGAGTTACTGTACTCCCTGTTTCGGAGGCAATGCATAATGATGCCAGCCATGTATGGCGAAAGGACTGGAGAGGAAATGGGATAAGTGGTGTGGGGAGGGGTATGGAAGGAAATCAGAGAACTGACCTGGAAGGAAATTTAGAGACTTACCTGGGTTAGAGCCAGGTTTGGTAAAGAAAAATCCATACTTTAATACTGTGGGAGCTGCAGTGCCAAAGGAAAAAAATGTTCTGCTATGGATTATATATTAACAGCAACATACTGAATTGGATTAAACTGAGTTAAATAAAACAGCTACACAATAAAAGTCTTTAATTTTTACAACACAATTAAGCAGATATTCTAAAATGTTAAGTATGAGAGTCCTCATGAATCTTCCATAACAAGATCAGTTTCCTTAGAAACATGGAGTTTCTCAGTGGTTGACATTATTAATTAAAAAGCGAATTTAGTATGAACTGTTTCCTGGATTTCCCCAACTCACACTATATGACTTCCTAACAAAGTTTTTTTGTTTTGTTTTGTTTCTTGATGTAGATAATGCTATATTAGAACTTTAAATTTCTGGCAAAGGAACATGAGGTCTGAGCTCAGATTTGGGAAATATGACAAACATTTCAACTGAAAACGGTTTAAGTTAAAGAAACTATGAACAAAACATTAGAGTAGTGATAAAATAAGTATAACATCTGAACTGTTGTAATTTTAATTTTTTAACATGGCACATCTTTTCAAAGCTGTTGCCCCACACTACCTGATAGAATACAGCCATAATGTTTTTGATTGGGTAATACAACATGCTGTTTGCTCTATCATTTGAATCTATTGGCCCTGATTCTCTTGTTTCTACAGTCCCTTAACATGAACTTAATGCGGTAAGTGGGAATTTTCCTGTCATAGGGAGAAATCACAGAGTGACTTAGAGTTCTGTGCCACCTCTCTTGTCACTAAGCATGTCTTTACACTCCAGTGATTTTTGGCAGCTGGAACACCCTCTCACTGTGGACATCCAACTGCCCCAATTTAAATCAAGGGCTGAAATGTCATGCCCCAAACTGCTCCCAAATTGAGGGGTTGCTAACATGACATAAAGCCACGTTAGTTCTCCCCCACACCACACGCACAACTGGATCCTGCACTGAGAGTAACATGAATTGTGGATGCTGTATGTGGTGGTGAGGAACAAAATATGCCTAAGAGTGAATCACGAAGAGCTTATTTTGTGAGACAGGATGTGGCTATTTTAGAGATGAGTCCAAACTGAAATCCTGGATCTCTGATCTCCACAAACAGATCTGGATTTGGATCGAAATGACTGTTCCTATAATGGTACTGAATGCAAACACTATATTGGAACATAGTGATATTTGAGAAGATTGCAGCACCTTTGCAAAAAATGTAATAATAATCACTATCCCTCAGTAGTCAAAGAACCCCCTATACTCAATACCCTTTGCAACAGGGGTAGGCAACCTATGGCACATGTGCTGAAGGCGGCACACAAACTGTTTGGTTTAATGTCTTTAATTATTACAATAAAGAGTAGACGAGTAGATTATGTATCTGTTCATGATAGTTTTGCAAGTTTACTTTAATATTATCTTTGTATATGGTAATTTACAATTCTAGGCAAGCGTTTGTGTCAATGATTTTGGAAGAGCTTTTTTTTATGGCAATTGCCTATATTTTAGAACATTGATTTCTCATAGGAAACTGCAGGAAAGAGTTTAATGTAATGCGTTTCTTTCTTGAACTCTTGTAGAACTGTATGTTGCTTGGAGGACGTAAGAACACAGATGTTCCACTGGAAGTATATCTAGTAACACCAATACAGAGAATATGCAAGTATCCCCTCCTTTTGAAGGTACTTATATGTTTGCTACCTAGGCCTTTATTGTCTGCACATAAAACTTGATGCTATGCATATTTAAGCATGACAGTAACAACAACCTCTCCCCAAGATGAATAATCCTCCAAATAAATATTGGCTTCAGGCTTGCACTCATTAAAGCCAATGGCAAGTCTTCTAGGGACTTCAGTGCAAAAAAGGATAACAGGCTTTGTTCACTGTAAAGGATGGGAACCTCTCTAGTTTCAGCACCTCCTTTGTAGGGTGATGGCCACCTTCATCGTTGTTGAGAGGAAGCCATTAATTTAAACTTCAGGGAATTTAATGAGTTTGATTTCAGTTTGATTTAAGTACATGCTTAAATGCTATGATAGGGAGGGATACAATTATTCGTTTGCTTAAAGATAAGCATGCAATTAAGTGGTTTCCTGAATCAATGCCATTATTAGTAAACTGTAAACTAAAACAAATGTCAAAAATGCTTTAAATAGGTACTGTAAAAGCAGACAAAGTATTTTCAGATAACAATGAAATGACACCTGTCTAGTTCTCTCTCTCTCTCTCTCTCTCTCTCTGTCAATAGTGAATGCATAACAAATTTGTGTTGGATATTGTATATTTTTTGTTAAAAAGGAGGAAATGAATTGCATTTTTGAAGAGGAAGCTGCATTTGTTAATTGCATTTTGACTATTGGATAAGTATTTTTTATAATAAACCTTTAGCTTCTAAAACATTGTCCCCTCTTAAAGAGGCACATCTCACTGCACTGACATATATCAGAGGGGTAGCTGTGTTAGTCTAGATCTGTAAAAGCAGCAAAGAGTCCTGCGGCGCCTTATAGACTAACAGACATATTGGAGCATGAGCTTTCGTGGGTGAACACCCATTTTGTCAGATGCATGGGTCACATGCATCCGACGAAGTGGGTATTCACCCACGAAAGCTCATGCTCCAATACGTCTGTTAGTCTATAAGGTGCCACAGGACTTTTTGCTGCTTTCACTGACATAGAAGACTGAAGGGGCATAGCTTAACATTTAGTCATTTTTTTTAAAGTGAGATAAATAATATTATTACTATACTGAACCCTGAGTCACCCAGCCTATTTCTGTGGTTTTACAACCACGTTGTCCTACTTTGAAATTGTTTTTATATTCTTTCTTGCTATGTGAGAAATACACACAAAGAACAAAGAAAACTGACTAACAGATTCTATAAGAGATACTTTGAGACTAATTATACACAAAGTATTGTTAAATACACCAAGCGAACAAACTGCGAAAAATTAGCAAAGAAGAATTGACATTCTTTCAGTTCACAGTAACCCTAGGTACTAATTGTGAGAATAAAATAAGCACTTTAAGACATATGTATGATTTTTGTCATTAAAAGCTGACTGTCCTATAAAAGAGGTTAAAGATCAATATCAACACCAACCTTTCCGGGGGAGGGAGGAGACAGGGAGAGAGAACTGAAATGGAAACTTTGTTTTTGAAATATCAGGAGCTTTATTGCCTTACCAGGACACACTGTTGCAGGATGTAATAGGGTTCCACCTAATAAAAGAGGAGTTTGATATCTACTGTTTAGTTTTTGCATCCCAGTAAATATGAGCCTCCTGGTAATGTACATTTGAGGATCTAAGATTGATGTACTCTTTATGTATAAACAGGAGTTATTGAAGCGGACGCCAAAGAAACACAGTGACTACACAGTATTAATGGAAGCTCTGCAGGCCATGAAAGCTGTCTGTTCCAATATAAATGAGGCTAAGAGACAAATGGAAAAATTAGAGGTTTTGGAAGAATGGCAGTCTCACATTGATGGATGGGAGGTAGTGTCACCATATTTCTCATTGTGTAAGACAGGAATGCAGTGATGCAACTTGGCAATTATCAGCATATGCAGTACATTACTTCTCATAGAATCACAGGGTTGGAAGGGACATCAGAAGGTCATCTAGTCCAACCCCCTGCTCAAAGCAGGGCCAATCCCCAGACAGATTTTTGCCCCAAATCCCTAAATCCCCCTCAAGGATTGAACTCACAACCCTGGGTTTAGCAGGCTAATGCTTGTGACCCTGACTCACAGGGAACTTCTCATTTTGCTAGTAAAATCACAATTCTTACTTAGGATCTACTCTATGAGTAATATCAATATTTTTGTCTAAGGATCATCAGTGATGCAGACACTCTCAGTGCACTAACCATCTTTCAGAAAAGACAAATTGTCTAGCTCTGGAATTAGGATATTAACCATTTACATCAAATAATAATAAATATATAAAAAACGGTCTGTGCTTTAGCTCTATGGATTACTAACTGTTGTTCTCAGGCTTTGCTCTTTTAGACACTTACTTGAACATCCTGCCTAGTCAACTGGGGGGGAAATGTATAGACCATAAACTTTTGAAAAATTAACAGATAAGGGATTATCTGAAGAGTGCCAACAAATACATGTTCAGCAGTGTGAATACAACAGCCTTTGTATTTATAGTTGAGTCTCTGAGCTGCTGAGAGGAAGGTGAAAAAAACAACCCTATCCTGGCCTGGTCTGACAATGAGGGAAAAATTCCCTCCCAGTCCCATAAAGGTGACTAGCACAATGCCCACAGCAGATCAAAAACACATAGTCTTATTCTAATCCCAGGATTAGGAGAATGGGACCTGTTAATCCAGGCTTGCAATGGTGCCTTGTTGCAGGAAAAGAACCTGTGTGCCCTCCCCTCAGACTTGCAGGAACTAGTCTGCTTCTGCTGAGCACCTCCAGCCAGCCAAACTGCTCAGTTGATGCTGCCTCTCCCCCAAAATTCAGGAGGAAGCAGGCTGTTATGAGCAGGGCAGAGGAAGAGAAGGGAGAATTGTATTAAGGGGCAAAACCATTTTCCTCCTGATGGTCCAGGCAAAGATTCCATGCCCTGGAGGCAGTGGGTGTACCTAATGTTAATAGACTCATAGACTCTAGGACTGGAAGGGACCTCGAGAGGTCATTGTGTCCAGTCCCCTGCCCTCATGGCAGGACCAAATACTGTCTAGTCCATCCCTGATAGACAGTTATCTAACCTACTCTTAAATATCTCCAGAGATGGAGATTCCACAACCTCTCTAGGCAATTTATTCCAGTGTTTAACTACCCTGACAGTTAGGAACTTTTTCCTAATGTCCAACCTAAATCTCCCTTGCTGCACTTTAAGCCCATTGCTTCTTGCTCTATCATTAGAGGCTAAGGTGAACAAGTTTTCTCCCTCCTCCTTATGACACCCTTTTAGATACCTGAAAACTGCTATCATGTTAATTAAGCATAGAAGAAGATTTGACTCTTTCTAAAAAAGGGCATAGTTCTTAATTTTGTTTAGACAGAAGCATCCATGTTTGTGCAGGGAGATTAGAATACATCATGTAAAGACTGTTCCTGTGGCACAGGTTTTCTGTTGTTTCCAAAACTGGATAGATAGGATCTGTATTACTACATGTCTTCCATTATGCCTTGAGTCCTGGATTTTAGCGAGTAGTGATTTTTAAATTTCTCAATCCCAGGAATCACTTACCACATTCTGCAGATATTCAGAGTACATAGAAAGAAGGAATCTCTCTATGCACCAAGTATTATATCAATTGGTCATGTGTCTTCAACCTGATCTTACTGCATTCATTTTAGTCCCTTGTCTCAAAAATAATAAGTCATCAGTAGAAAGAGTCCAGGGAAGACAAAAATGACTAGCTATAGGGTGTAGGGCTCATGCAAGGACATATTGTTTGCAGTATTTTGAAAATGAGGAAGTAAAGTTGATAACGCAAAGAATGAATGGATGAGAGGTCCAATAGGATTAAACTTTCCCAAAGTACAAGAATAAGAGATAATTTAGAATTAAAGGCAACATGTTTAAAATAGATTTTAGAAATTCTATTTTTATCCAACACATAATTAATGTGTGGAACTCACTGCCACAGGATACCACTGAGATAGATTAATACATTTGAAAAATTAAAATAAACTAGATGTAGGAATATCTTATGCAATAATACTAGCTAGCTGGAGTGGTAAAAGTGCTAGCAATTGAAATGCTTCAGTGCATAAACTGATTATGTCAAGAGAAAAGATGCGCAGATAATCCTTCTTACCTATCTCTTCAGCTATGTTTCCTCTTCTCTTTGAATCTCTTCACTAGATCCCCTTTTCATTATTGTGCTTGCTTTCAAGTCTTTTTATATCCAGCAGATTCCTCACCTAGATCTTAATGAGCATAAATAGTTAAGGAACACAAATATTTTTGCATCAATATTTTGTTTGTCTGAATAATGCAAACAATGTGGGGGTTTTGGTGAGTACCATACCTATTAAATTCCTCAGTCTTTCCACATCAGATATATTGACACCTCTCTACAAATTTAAAACAGTTTTTAGAAGTTACTAACAATATGACTTGGCGGATGCTTAAAGCTTAAGTTATGGATTTAGGAACTGTTGCCTACTTGACAAATCACATATTTAATCTTTATATATTCTTGCCTATGTTAGCAAGGTAATTAGAAGTTTCAGCAAACAAGAACTATATAGTTTTAATTTATGTAGCTTTCTAAGAACAGATTCTTCATTAACATTTATTATTAAACAGTCAAAATGAATTATTTTAAACACTATTTTTGTGCTACATCTCGTCTAGTAGAACCATGTCCAATATATGTTGGGAAAAGTTGTTTTAATTGCTTCTTTTTTGTGTATACCTGCAGAACAGAATTTACAATCAACCAGTTAAGAAAATAAAAACTAATCTTGACCCCCATTTTACCCACTCCCCGCAGAAGATTAAAAAAGTGTGTACTGAATCCCTAAAGATGTATACAATAATATGCATACCATGGTTACAGTTATGCAAATATCCCAGATGATAGTGGGAAACAATTTGTGGAAAACTGAGTTTTTATACTTTCTTTACATGTTTAGGTTTATGCTTTGCACTACAAAACAGCTACCGTATTTGTTTTCCCTAATCATTTAGGAGCTTTTCCATATTAAATTTAGGAATGAGTTCTGTATTGTGTTAGTTGTCTATTTTTTCTTGTTTCCCAGGTATAATAATGTATGACACCATTGTTGCTAGGTCTATCATATTGTTTTATAAGGTAAATCTTTGATATCTTTTTGGTGCTATAGAAAAATTTGGGACAAATCCTGTTTACCTTAATAATGAAAGCACTCCACTTAATTTAATGGGATGGCTACATTTTATTAGTCATAGTAATTTTATTGCTCATTTTAACTATGCCCAGTATTTTAGGCACTGTCCAAATTGGATCAGACAATATTCTTGCTTTGAAGATTTTACAAATTTATGCCTTAATATTACAATTCATTGCATATGGGTGGATTGCTGTACTTGTGTGTAACTCCACTGAAATTAATGGGGCTCTCGGTAGGCACGGCAGTGAATTACATGACATGGAGCTAATTTTGGTAATTACACAACATATGGATTTTGATGAGCCACGAAACAGTAAGGACAGGTAGTGGAAGAAGGACAGGGTGAATGTCTGTACAATGACTTGGTTAGTCAGTAAAGCTAGTGTCCAGCCTGATGGAGAAAAAATAAGTAAGAAAATATAAATGGATAGAATGAATAAATATCAGACTGATCAGTCATTTTGTGTGAGTTAGGCTAGCAGATTTGGTCCTATTCCTTCTAGCAGTCCTTTGGCAAAAAAAAAAAATCATCTTGATGAAGCTTTAGAAATCCCTATATTTTCAAATAATCACACAAAAATTTTTTTAAAAAAGTTTCCAAACAAAAAGTTTCTTAAAGTAGATTTCCATGTGAAAGATTTTATATTCAGTGACAGTTGCACACACAGAGTGACAGTTGCACACACAGTAGTTAATTAAATACAAGATTCGTCTGAGCCCTGTTTGCTTTTTAAATAGTTTTTTTCCTTTAAAATATATCATTAAAGAAAAGTCAGTGGACCAAGTCCTGTGCTGTTACGCAGTTGCAGATCTGGAATAACTCCACTGTCTTTAATGGAGTTATGCTACATTTATGCCAGTGTAACAGACCAGATTTGATTATGATATGACTACCACGTGATGCCCAATCTAGCAAAGTTGCTCATTTTCCTAGAGGCATCCTCTTCATACATAGAGTATATCTACTCCTTGAAACAGTATAAATGTCAGAGCTACTGTAGGAGGTAACTGTTTTAGATAGTTCTGCACAAACAAATCCTTGAATGCAATGTATGAGCATGGGTTTAATTAAATAAACATCTGGTTTTCTATAGAACCTAAGAATAAAGAGGCAAATGTGTTGGAGGTTTCTTACCAGAAGGAAATGTTTAACACATTGCTTGGCTTTTTCTGAGAAGAAAAAATATTTTTAGAACCCAAGGATGAAAGCATGACTTAAATTCCCATACAAGTGTCATAAAGCTAAGCTTGTGTTTATGATAAAAATAGAGATTATGGAAAAACAGAACATCTGCTTCAAGAAAGAAGTTTCTTAATACAATTACTTTTTCACTTAATATCCTAGATGATTAAATATATTGGCTTAAACATAACATAAGAACATACATAAGAACATAAGAACGGTCGTACTGGGTCAGACCAAAGGTCCATCTAGCCCAGTATCCTGTCTACCGACAGTGGCCAATGCCAGGTGCCCCAGAGGGAGTGAACCTAACAGGTAATGATCAAGTGATCTCTCTCCTGCCATCCATCTCCATCCTCTGATGAACAGAGGCTAGGGACACCATTCTTTACCCATCCTGGCTAATAGCCATTTATGGACTTAACCACCATGAATTTATCCAGTTCTCTTTTAAATGCTGTTATAGTCCTAGCCTTCACAACCTCCTCAGGTAAGGAGTTCCACAAGTTGACTGTGCGCTGCGTGAAGAAGAACTTCCTTTTATTTGTTTTAAACCTGCTGCCCATTAATTTCATTTCATGGCCCCTAGTTCTTGTATTATGGGAACAAGTAAATAACTTTTCCTTATTCACTTTCTCCACACCACTCATGATTTTATATATCTCTATCATATCCCCCCTTAGTCACCTCTTCTCCAAGATGAAAAGTCCTAGTTTCTCTAATCTCTCCTCATATATGACCCGTTCCAAACCCCTAATCCTTTTAGTTGCCCTTCTCTGAACCTTTTCTAATGCCAGTATATCTTTTTTGAGATGAGGAGACCACATCCGTACACAGTATTCAAGATGTGGGCATACCATCGATTTATATAAGGGCAATAATATATTCTCCAACTTATTCTCTATCCCATTTTTAATGATTCCTAACATCCTGTTTGCTTTTTTGACCGCTTAATTAAGAACTTGTATAAGTGGGTGTCTAAACTGGTGGAATAACTCAGCAATTAAAAACATCTGTCAATAAAATTTGTGCAAAGGTTACAATGAGAGAGAGAAGAAAACAGACACACTCACAAAATGGTGTTTCATGTAATCAGGACACCAAAAATCCCAATTTGGTTTCAACCCAGCTAGGTAACAGTTGAATGGGAAATTCTGCCATCTCTTAGGCTTTCCCCTCTTCTTACCACCAAAATAGCTATTTTTATAGAGATTTCTGTATTCACTGAGAGTCTGAAACTACGTCTTGAATGCATACCACGGGCTGCAGTGGTTACATGCCTCAGTGAAAAGCAGGCCATGTCCACACTGCAGTGTGGAGATACATGTGTCAGTGAATGGGCTCTGGCAGCAGGGAGGCAGCAAGGAAAGGTTGTGGCAGCAGGGAGCTGCCAGAACCTTTCCCCGCAGCTTCCCTGATGCCAGAGTTTTTCCATGCTCCTGGACTGTTTCACTGCAGCAGGGAAACAGTGGAACACTATGTTGCTAAAAACAGCCATGTAGCTGGGAGAGACACTGCTTGGGTGACAAGGGTACATACCCAGGTACATACCCACAGGGTTCAGGCGTGTGCTTACTCTACTAGCCTAAGCAGTTCCTCACCGTCTACCATCTATTTGCTCCTATGCCAGGGGGGCTTGTAGTATCTGTACTCTACATGCCACTGAAAGGAGTGTGCAGTGTAGACGTTCCCTGATTGTGCTTGCAGTCCTCAGTCTTGCCACATTTTTACCCATGAAAAGACTAAATGAAGAGTTAATTCCCTTCTTGTTGAACAACTGTGTCCTGTCACAGGGTCTCTGCTGAGCTCCTGTCCATTGACTTGAATGGAATTGCACCCATTTACACCAGGTGTGAATTTGGCCCAGTATATTTTGGATGAATAACTTTATTTCACAAATAAATATTAAAAACAACAAATACTGATTCTGAACTTTTAGTACTGTATCACAAGTGCTTCATTTAATGCTTGTAAACATTAACTGAAGTACTGTGGTAGTGATGCTGTATCAAGGTTGAGAAACTGCAGCCCCATTCTACAGACTAGGAATATGAATCCATGTTTTTCCATGGAAATTCCATTAACAGTGACTTTTCTTATGTTTGATCTTACCCAAAAAATTTGTTCTGAACCCAAATATTTACTAAAACCCTGTCTTGCTGCTTTTGAATTATCTAAATGGGGCAAAAAATTGTTCTAAATACACCTGAGGAATTTTCCACAAACTTTTTGTGCTTGGACCAATTAAAAAAATTGTGATTCTAAAACTTCAAATTTTCCCTATATATAGTCCTTAATGTGGATTAGTATCTTGGTCTTGTTTGAAGTTACTTGCTTTTGAAATAAAAAAGTTATTAATTAATTTGTTGAATTTGCACATCGTGTGCATTATTTTCCTTAATTTTAGGAACATGCATCAGGCTGCCTCACAGAGGGTGCTTGTAGGTGCAGGTATTTGAAAGAATCTAATTCCATGTAGATAATGAAAAAAATTATAATTACAGTTGATTCTGTTGTTTTCACATCTGTACTTTTAAAGTTTTTACAAAAAGCATTGTTTTGGATGAACCATTCTTGTTAGAAATTGCCCTCAACTTTCAGTGGAGGAAGAAATGTTCATACTCTAAGCATGAATACCTTGATTTTAAGTTGTTAAGAAAACAAACAAACCCTAAACCTACAACCCCCTGATAATTAGGAACAGGGCAACAAAAAAGCAATCATACTTATCACAGTGAGAAAAGCCTGGAAATGCCCAGTATATCAGTTTTAAATATCAGAATATTACAGGTCAGGGATTTAAAATGATACCCATGATCAGATAGATATGGAAATATTAATTTAATTTTAAAAACTTCTTACAGTGGGGGAATGTTTTTTCTGCCAGAGATTTTCAAAGGAGCCTGCAGGAATTAGAAGCCCTATTCTCATTGAGTTTCAATAGGAATTGGGTGCCCGCCTTCCTTGGACTCCATTTAAAAATCCCACACTTTGTGAACCATCAGGCACATGCATGGCTTAGCTCCCTGAGTAGGGAGTCAGACAGCTGCAATTCTCTGATTTACTCAATGTTCATAATGCCCTTCATGTGCCCTCTCCGTCCTTTCCTGCACCATTTGGGGCAATGTATGTCTCTAGTGGGAGGAAGCAGTCTCAACACTCACCTCAAGTGTGGAGACAATAGTTGTCTCTGTACCCTCACAGAGTGCACAAGAGGAGGGAGGCGCCTTTCATTCTTTACCTCTCCCTCCCCTGCATGGATGAAGGCTCTTTTTTGAGTGATTGGATACATCCTTTACAACGTAGGTGTGTGCATATCTCATGCTCTTGTTAGGGTTGCCACCTCTAAGGTACAAAAATCATGGACATCCAGGATGATCCTGAATCCATAAAACTGGACACCAGGTGGCATGTACTGAGAACCCTGACAGATTTCCAGAACAGCTACTTCAAAAAAGTGATGACTGTGGGAAAACTTGGACAGGTGGCAATCCTAGCAGTCATGCCAGAGAATTTTCTCTTGAGGCACCTGTGTTGATAGCTGCTTGTGTGCCTTGGCTTCCCCATGCTCTGAGCTGAGGGTATGAAGGGTGGAGTTGCCCTGCCTATCTTTAAGTTCCTTTATATTGTCGGCAGTCAGAGCATGTTATTGTGCTTTTACAGCCCTCATTCCACTCTGAGGAAACAAATGCATAAAATAGGGCATTGATTTTCATCCTGTGGGCACACATCTCTGAGAGGGACATGATGAGGTTATCAGGGGGTGCAGGATGGGGTGCGGGTCTGTGGCTGAGTGTTGGGTCCAAGGCAGGGAATCAGTGAGGAGAGCACACAGCGAGTCCCCAGGGGTCAGTGAGGGAAGGAGAGTGAGGAGCCCCAGTCCGGTCTGTGCCACATTGCCATGGGCTCCTCTGGGGATGGAGCCAGCGGTCCTTCTGCCATTCCAGGTGTGAACCGCCTGCTCATTGAGTCACTTTCTTTCCTGGATGGGCAGGAGTTGGGAGGAGGGGCAGCAAAAAAAAGTTTGGTCAATTGGGTCGTTTGGTATATGAACATGGAACAATAAGCTGCATTACAAGAGCCATTTGGAAAATGGTTATCATCCCCCCACAATAAAAATATGAAAGGAATTTTGCATCAAAATTTTCCACTGAAAAAAACAATAAAAAGTTGCTGAAAACTGGTGGTTTTCTGTCTAGTGGCTACAGATGGCATAGCCAGACACGTAGATTTGGCAGATTCATTCTGAAAGACAGTGTGTATAAATGGTTGAAACTTGTCATAGCAGAGACTTGAGTCTGTTCCCAGTTCTGCAGGGGTGACATTGTGCTACCACTTTTACTTTAACAGTACAATGAGTGACTGATACCTGTCTGCCTCCTAAGATTGTGGTTTGATAGCTTGTCTCCTTGGTGCATTAGTCCGCATAAATGGGGTGTGAATTCTAGTGCTTACTAGTGTGTTGCACATTAACAGGCCCATATGGACCCTGTGGATGCACACTAACAGTTCCATAGTGTGCATTAATGTAGTTCCATTTCCAGGGCTGGCTCCAGCTTTTTTGCCACCCCAAGCAGTGGGAAAAAAAAAGCTGCGATTGGCGGCACTTCAGCAGCAGCTCTACGACGATGCTTCATTCCTTGGCAGCAATTCAGCAGCCGGTCCTTCCCTCCAAGAGGGACTGAGGGACCCGTACGTGCTGCCCCTTCCCATTGGCTGCCACAAACACCTGCTTCCTGTGCTGGTGCCTGGAGCTGGCCCTGTCCATTTCAAACAAAACACTTTTAGTGAATGCCAGCTGGGTATACACAGAGCAGTTAGTGTGCACTGGAAATGTACACCCCTGTAGTAAATACTGTTAAGTACAAAGAATTAACAACAGTTAGAGGAAGAGCTCTGACTAGAACCTCTGATTTCCCCCTGGATCTCAACTCAGAGCATCTTCCCTTGGGCCAAAGTGATGGGGTTATGGGGAAACGGTATCCATGACTGCTGCTTCTTTTGCATCCCCCACATAGAATCATAGACTATCAGGGTGGAAAGGGACCTCAGGATGTTATCTAGTCCAACCCCCTGCTCAAAGCAGGACCAATCCCCAACTAAATCATCTCAGCCAAGGCTTTGTCAAGCTGGGCCTTAAAAACCTCTAAGGAAGGAGATTCCACCACCTCCCTAGGTAACCCATTCCAGTGCTTCACCACCCTCCCAGTGAAAAAGCTTTTCCTATTATCCATCCTAAACCTCCCCCACTGCAATTTGAGACCATTACTCCTTGTTCTGTCATCAGGTACCACTGAGAACAGTCCAGATCCATCCTCTTTGGAACCTCCTTTCAGGTAGTTGAAAGCAGCCATCAAATCCCCCCTCATTCTTCTCTCCTGCAGACTAAATAATCCCAGTTCCCTCCACCTCTCCTCATAAATCATGTGCTCCAGTCCCCTAATCATTTTTGTTGCCCTCCACTGGGCTCTTTCCAACTGTAGCTCTGTTCCTATCATGAAGGTAACTCATAGCACCCCAAGTGCATGCTCAGTGTAACTGGCATGTATAGAGATCTGTGGTTATAGCATGCTTAGTGCAGACAGCATATTCAGAAATTTTAGCAGCAAAGTCTTTAACAAGCTCCTTTACAGGAGTATATGGTGATTTTCAGGTGTTTATATCTCACCAAAACTGCCTGGATTGTCAGGGGGCAGCAAAAAATAGGCAATCTCCTAGCCAAATGTCAAGTTCCTTTTCTAAAGCATGGAGGTGCTAGAACTCTTCAAACCAACCACTGGAGAACTTTTTAATCATTGGTAAAACTACTTATTTTTCACTCGCCTTAGTTTTGGAACAGCTGACCTATTTTTACTGACAACTGGAATGTGTTAAAACCTTTATTGTCAGCTTTGTCTGTAATTTGTATTTTGATTGTTTTTGTTTTTATTTTTTGAAAGTTTGGTATGAAAGTACATACATTTAACTATTTAAAATACATCTGAACTAATTCACTGACAAATTAGGTTCAGTGGGATAGAATTTATATTATATGCAGTCTTCTGAAACATGGCCCCTCTAATTTAATTTTTTCATAAGAATTTTATTTTTAAAGTTATTCTTTAGAATACTGACACCATAGTTTAGCTATTTGAAGGTCATTGTTATGGTTTTTATAGCCAACCTAACTCTAACCATTTGGCTAAATTGTCTTGTATAGATATGAATATAATTTGGGAGATTTAATAATCCACAAAAAGAAAGAAGGAAAAAAAAAACCCAGAACTTGATGGTAACACTAGATTAATGCAAAGTCTTCATTAAATAAACATTTCAAATCAGTGTTTAAACTTAAAAGCAAGCTACAATGGGTTTTTCTTGTAATTTTTAAAAAAAGAACTGATGTAATTAAAAATTAATTTGTATAGAAATCTGCATTCTGCTTGGTTTTGCAAACAACATGAATTTGCCTGGACTAATCTGCTTCTCTCCATTTGGTTAAGGGGTCCAACATCACAGATACATGCACGGAAATGCTAATGTATGGAGTGTTGTTGAAAATTTCTGCAGGAAATATCCAGGAGCGGGTATTTTTTCTTTTTGACAATCTTTTGGTCTACTGTAAACGAAAACACAGGTAATTTATTAGCTTTTACTGTAGAAATTATTTACATTTTTCCCATATGAGCAAGTACATCATAGTGAGAGACTTTTAAAAAAATTGATATTGCCTAAATTACTACAGAGATGGGGGAAACTGTTTTAATTGTGGTACAAGGCACCCAACATTGCAAAGAGAACCATTCAAGAGGACCCCTGTGCCTTCACAGATGCCCTTTACAGAATTGAGGCTTAAGGGTAATATATTTTCAAAAGTGCCTGTAGGATTTATAATCCTAACGACCACTTTCAAAAGTGATGTACATTTAAGAGCCTAAATCTCATTGAAAGTCAGTAGAACTCTTAACTATAAACATCCAAGAATATCCAAAGTCAATGGGATTCTGGATATAAATGAATGAATGACCCTAAATGAATAATTTGTAAATAATATGTATTTAAAGTTGTGTGAGAAGTCTTAGAAAATGATGCGAGACTTCAACGGTCTATTGTGTTGATTGGGAGTACAATTCCTGTCTGAAAACTGTCAGATATATACTTTTTACACAGAGCTATGAATAGATTTGACTCCTTATTCCTAAAAAAAATCTGTCTAGTTATTTTCTGAATGTTTGCACAAATAAGTTATATACTTTATTCATGTTATCATACGTACATTATGCTCTATGATTTATTTATCTCAGAGCATCAGGATAAGATTATATCCCGATGCTATGAAGGTCTCTTCACCTGCATTAGTTACAGATTTTGGGAAAGAGGTTCTCTGGGATCTATAGTGGCTTCTGCTGGAATAGACCCTTGTGGAGGGCATTGGGTGTATGCCCTCCACAAGGGTCTATTCCAGCAGAAGCCACTATAGATCCCAGAGAACCTCTTTCCCAAAATCTGTAATTAATGCAGGTGAAGAGATCTTCATAGCATCAGGATGCATCAGTGGTGGTGATCAGCCACAGATTCCTTTGCATTAGGAAAAAATAGGGAGCCACTACAGATCAAAAAGCTGATAGCACCAATTTTGAAGGGAACTTTGTCAGAGTGGCCAGGAAATGCACTGATTCAGCCTTCTGCTGTAATGGTTCCCATAAAAGAGCTGCTACGGAGCTCCCAGCAGGAGTTAAAACAGCTCTCCCCAGGTGAAAAAGGGTAGTAGTGCACATATTGCCTGCTAATGCAGGGGCTTTACAGGTGTAAGGAGGTGCACTGGTGCTGGTTTCTTCCTTTCCTAGGAGTGCACAACTCCCATTTCGCCCCAACCCCTGCCCCCACTCCACCCGTTCCCCCAAGGCCTCACCCCTGCTCCACCTCTTCCCATCCCCACTCTACCCCAGGCCCTGCCTCCACACCTCCCCCAACGCCAGTGCCTTCTGCACGCCACTGAACAGTTAATCACTGGCAGGCAGGAGGTGCTGGGAGGGAGGGAAAGGAGCTGATCAGTGTGGCTGCCAGCGAGCGGGAGACACTGGGCGTAGGGAGAGGAGCTGATCTGCAGGGCTGTTGATGGATGCTGAGCACCCACAAATTTTTTTCTTTAGTGCTCCAGCCCTGGAGCATCCATGGAGTCAGCACATATGAGGAGGTGTAATTTACACCTTGCTGCAGAACTCTAATGAGGAAAACAGGAAATCTGGGTAAAGGAAAGGGATTGTTAATTAGATGAAGGTTTATAAATGAATGTTGAAACGGAAATTAGATACACAAACTTATAAATATTTTGTTACACTATAACAATAACATCAGGCCCTTGTCCTTAGATCGCAAAGAACTTTACAAAGGAGGTCAGTATGATTGCCCCTATTTTACAATTGGGGAAACTGAGGCACAGAGCAGGGAAATGACTTGCCTAAGGTCACCCGGAATGCCAGTGGCAGAGCCAGGAATAGAACCAAGATCTCCTAAATTCCAATCCAGTGCTATAGCCATTAGGCCACACTGCCTTGCCTGTAGTCACTTATGAGATCAGATATAGAGAAAACTATAATTCAATGAGAACAAATTAAATCCTAGTTAGTGTGATACAAGGCTTGAGATTTTAGTTTCACAGAAGTCAGGAGATTCATGATTAAGGTTCCTTGAAGAACTTTTACTCATTCCCATAAGTGTGTTTACAGTCTGTTGTGTGAGGGGAATAGGCATCTAGGTGAATGGCTAAGATGAGTTATTGTTGGAGGAAAAGGTGCCCATCCTGGATAAAATATTGAAATTCCATGTTGAAGCTGTAAGCATTTGATCTATGACTGTAAAGTCTTAAGATTCTTCCTTCTCCTTTCTTCCCCCTTATTTCCTTTCCCATCTCCAAAGATAGATGCCTGTTTAGAATGTTTTTAACTTAGCCAATATATATATTTCATCACTATGGCTCTGATTCTAGAAAGCATCTCTGTTCAGCATACTACTTGAGCACATGTTTATATGTTCTTCACTCTCATTGAAGTCAATGGAACTGTGCTTAATGTTAAGCATGTACTTAAGTGCTTCTCTGAGTGGGGGCCTAACATGGTAAATCAAATATCACCTATACAAATGTAGGTGACCAAAATTAAAGAATGAAGGGTGAAATCCAGACCTCATTAAAGTCAATGCTGTTTTTTAATTGCTATAATTTCTGTAAAAACAATATGTGTACCAACTGGAACTCATAGCTCATACTGCTTCATCTCTGCTGTGTTCCCTGGGCTTTTCATAGAATCATAGAATATCAGGGTTGGAAGGGACCTCAGGAGGTCATCTAGTCCAACCCCCTGCTCAAAGCAGGACCAATCCCCAAAACAGGATTATGTCACTCTCTTTTAATACTGAAGGAAGAAAAAATTTGCATGGTCAATATACCTGTTTTATGTTTGATAAAAATGTAATAACTAAACTGTTGTTGAGATAAGGATTATTCAGTGAGCATACGGGAAAGAAAACTTCCCTGTAAGTATAAGGATCATTCAAGTTAATGCAGGTGGATATACTTGGAGTATCCTACCTCAATCAATGCTTAAGAAGTTAAAGAAAATAACTTACTGTGCATATTCAGCACACGGTTATCACAATCATAATCTACACGGTGCATTAAGGCATTTGCTTTTGAAATAAAGTGGAACATATTCTTCACCCAGAGCTCCCTACATGGCATATTGGAAGTTTAGAAAAGAAATTGGTCTTAGAGATATCTGAGAGCCAAGAGCCTCAGAACATTTCCTAACAGTTCCAAAAAACTTCTTGTTTTGATAACTCGATAGTGGCTGCAACATGCATCAGTGTTTATCAGACATTCCAGAATGATTCTCTCCTGGAAGCATGAGAGGCTTCAGCCCGAAAGGTAGTTAATCAGCAAACTAGAAGTGACTGATAAAAGAGTATCAGGGGGTAGCCGTGTTAGTGTGTATCCACAAAAACAAGAAGTCTGGTGGCACCTTAAAGACTAACAGATTTATTTGGGCATAAGCTTTCATGGGTAAAAAACTTCACTTCCTAAAAAAAAAAAAAAAATACAAGGAGTCCGGTGGCACCTTAAAGACTAACAGATTTATTTGGGCAGAAGCTTTCATGAGTAAAAAACCCACTTCTTTAGATACCCACGAAAGCTTATGCCTAAATAAATCTGTTAGTCTTTAAGGTGCCACCAGGCTCCTTGATAAAAGAGGATTAGAATGAAAATGCTGTGTGTGTATAGAGGGGGAGGGGGTGTCACCCTAACCGAACCTTCTCCACTTTCCCCACTGTACTAATGCTATCTAAACTATATTATGAGTTAACTATAATTTTATATCAGCTCTATAAGAGATGTAAGTTCTTTGTGACAGGTACCATTCTGATTTCTACAGCACCAGTACAATTGGACCTTGATTCTTATAGCAGCCATTAGATGCTACTGAAATACATAAAAATAATAGTAGTTTTGGTACAGAAACAATGTATAGTATGGTGTTTGGACAATGTTCTTATGCTTTTTCTCTTACAAGACGATTGAAGAACAGCAAAGCCTCTACTGATGGCCATCGGTATCTTTTTCGAGGCAGAATAAACACAGAGGTAATGGAAGTGGAGAACGTAGATGATGGCACAGGTGAGTACATTTGCAGTGATCAGTTCTAACATAAAGAAACTCATCTTGTAAGGTGCTGAGCATCTCCTGTGGAGTGTTAAGCAGTCTCAAGAGGCATTGATTCCTCAGGGAGTGGAGAGTGCTCAGCATCTTGCAGTATCAGATTTAAAGGAAATAATAAAGATCTCACTTTACAGAAGCAGATAGTGCCACTAAAACTGTGCTTCTGTGGCACATCATTGATTTCAAACATTGTGAGCTGAGCAGTTACTGTTCCAGGGCTGGTCTTCACTATGGGGAGATCAATGCCCCTGCAATCGATGAAGCAGGGGTCAATTTAGCGGGTCTAGTGAAGACCTACTAAATGGACAGCAGAGCGGTCTCCGGTTGACCCTAGTACTCCAGCTCTCTCAGAAGAGTAAGGGAAATCAACCGAAGAGCATTTCCCATCGACACAGCACAGTGAAGACACTGGGATAAGTGGACCTAAGCTATGTTGATTCCAGTTACATTATTCAAGTAGCTGGAGTAATGAAACTTAGGTCGAATTACCCTGGAAGTGAAGACAAGCCCCTAGTCAATCAGTCACAGCTGACTGATTTAAACTGGTAGCAGAGTTATGATGAAATGCTAAAGTGATCTTTATTGTCTTGACTGAACTGGTGCTTTAAATTTCACTTTATAACGTCCAGTACACTTATATGGGAGTTTCCTGTTCCTGTTGCATCTTTTAGAACATTATCTTATTTGCTTTTATATGCTATAACAGCAACACATTAAGTTTAAAAAGAGGAAAAGGAAAAAAGATATTTTATTTCTTTACAATTTTAAGGCATAGAACTGGTCATAATTTTCTCATTTTTTGTTTAAAGACACACACCTACACACATGCCACACACGCTGGAAAGTGAAAACTGAAAACATTTTGTAAAGGTGTTTGAGTTTCAGTTAAAATTTTCCAGATTTTGGAAGCCAAACATTTTTACAAACATGATATGTTTTTGGTGTTCAGTATTTAAAAAAAATGAAATATTTTAGAGGATTGTTTTTTCTGTTTGTGGTTTCTCCCTCACACCCTGCAGGACATAGAAGGAGGAGAGGGGAAATGGGGAAGGGAAAGAAACAGCCCATTCTTCCCCACAGGAGGAGGGCTTACTAGTGAGAGGGGTAGGAGGAAGGAGAGGGAGCTCATGGATCAAGTGGATTGAGAATAATCCAACTAAATGTTTTTTCATTAGAATATATTTATTCGTTGAAACTGAAACTGTTCATGAAAAAGGGTCAGTTTGAACAATTCTCCTTATTCAAAAAATTTTGGGGAAAAAAAGTTTGGAACTGATTGAAATCTGTTTTCAACATTTTCTAAATGCAAGGTTTCATTGTCTGATGGAAGAAGCACGTGGTGGGTGGAGAAATTAGGTAGATGAAGGAGGGAGGAAGTCAGTAGTTGGTTGCTTTTCATGTTTTTCAAGATTACAGGATGATAAGTATCTTCATAGCAAGTCACAGAGAGGGTTTTCAGTCCTGCTTCCTTCTCTAACTTTTGTTCCTTTTCCCTGCTCTTCAACTCCAAGCTGTTTGAGCACACTGTCTGTTCCCAGTGCTCCTCCATTTTCTTTTTCAGTCAGCTTCCACCCTTTTTGTGCCACTGAAACTTACCTCACAGAAGACACTAATGACCTCTTCCTCATCCAGTCTAAGGGTGATATCTCCTTACCCATTATTCTTGATATTTCTACAGTCTTTGGCCTCTCAACCCCCAACTTCTACTTGGGACCTTTTCATCCCTGGGTTTTTGTGTCTCTCATCTTTTCTTGGCTCTCCTCTGACCTTGCTGACCACTTCTTCAATGTAGTCTTCAGTGAACCCTCTTGTTCCTTCTCCTCCCCTTTCTCTCTTGTGTTTGCTATAGTTTTGTCTATAATCCTTTCATTTTCTTCACCTGACTTCTAACCCCTGGGTGTCCTCATTTGCTCCCATGATCTCTCATACCATCAATATATTGCTGACCTGCCCCATCACACTTCTCAATTCCTAATCTCTTCCACTCTGTTCAGGCTCACATCCTTCCTCCCCCTTCATTGTCTTGTCCTGGATATCATACTGCTTCTTCAAGCCTATCAACATTTCATCTTTACTCCTATATAGTTCCCTCTGTCTCATTTCTCCTCCCCCCCTCCCAAGAAAACGCTATTATCCCCTCAGTCACTTAAAAGCCTTGGGGGTTATCTTTCACTCTTTCCTTTCTTTCTGTCCTCACATCCTGATTATTATTTAGTCTTGTCACTCCTCCTTCTGAAACTTTACTAAAATCCATTGCTTCCCCTTTTCACTGCTGCTAAGGCTTACATTCATGTTTTTTTTTTTTACCTGGATTACTGTAACCTCTTCTCTTCCTGCATCCTTGACTCTTCCCCTACCCCCATCAATCTGTACAGAATGCTAAAATACTCTTCCTTTGCTGCTGCTTTTGCCATGTCACCCCTGCTTATGTTGCTTCACTGATTCTCTGTATGATGTTAAAATGCTTCAATTTCATTTTCAGGTCCCTGTACAACTGACCCCTTGCCAACACCTTTTTGCTACATACAGCTCTCCCTACAACCTATGCTGCATCATAGCTTCTTACCTTGCTGCTCCTTTCATTTCTGTCTCCCACTTGCATCATCATGCCTTTTTTCATGCTGCCCCCATGTGGTATTTAGATGCTGCTTGTATTATTAGAACTGGGAGCACTGGCTGCTGGGAGTCTGAAAGGACAGGGCACAGGAAGGAGTGGGGAGGAGTTGAGGAGGCTGAGTGAGAGTTACAGAGGGTGCAGCAGCAGCTTGGTACAGAGGATTCCACTGTAAAAATAAAGTCCTGTTGAAGTTGTTAGTACCTTGCCTGGTTGATACAACACCCCATGTGTGTGATCTGCCTTTCCCTGTGTCCAATGGGTGCATTCAAATGCCTCATTTATAACTCACTTAATTCATGATGCTTGTACAGCTGATGTTTAACCTAGTGCTATCTGCTTCTTTTCTTTTGCTCTGTCATTGCTAAATATACTGATCTATCAAGCTTCATTCACATTTGTTTTGCATATTCTTATTTGGAATTATATTATTTTCTTCCCCTTAATTATCTGTTGCCATCATTTCATCAAGTGTTTAATTTAATTTAGATTGTGAGGTATGTGGGGGATGGCTCTTGCCTTTGAATTTCTGTAAAACTTCACACAAATGTACTGCTCTTTTTATAAATATTAATAACAGTAAAGACAAATGGAGGCTGAGTGGTGTTTCCAGATCTTCTGATGTGCAATTTTTTGGTGTGGAAGCCTTTAATGGACAACCTTTTTTTCTTAAAATCATTGGGTCAGATTCTCAAGCGGTGTAAACTGATATACCTTTATTGACTCCATTGTTGTACTTAAGGATTCTGCAGGAGTGAGTAATTGAGAGAGTTGTTAGGGGAGTATGTTGATTGACAGACATAGAAAAATGCTGATATATTCCTCTTTGTTGGTTAGCAGAAGCAAATGGTTGAGAAAAGAGGGGTTTATGTGTATGATATATTATAATGCAAATGATGTGCCTGGGGAAATTAACAATGCGTTTCCTAAAACCTATTTTTCTTGATGAAACCAGGTCTTGGCTGAGCATTACAATTTGTGGAAGCTATTCATTTTGCTTCAAGCATCAGGAGGCATAATATTGTTTTTCTTATTGTATTTATTAGAACAGAAAATACATTATTTTCATGGTAATGTTTGTTTTTTTTTTAAATTCAGTTATATAAATGTTATATAGAAAAGTATATTTATAATTGCATACAAAACAAACTATGTTAAAAACATTATTTAGGTTGTAAAGTCAAGCACTCAAAAGTTAGGAAATGCCAGATTTGCTACTGCTGCTGTGCAATCTTAATTCTCTCCCTTTGCGCATCCATTACGTGCACTGAATGAGACTGAAAAAAACAGTATTATGGTCATGTAACTAAAAACTGTGCCATAATTCATGTTCACAAAGAGGTGAATTAAGATTGCATGAGCAACTCTGTATCTGTCATTTACCAGTTTTTGTGTTTTGATGATTTTGCAACCTACATATTTTTATTTAAAATATTTTTTATAGAATTTTCTAATTTAAAAAAAAAAAAGGAAAAAGGAGAAAACCAAATACTATTACATGCAACTGCAACAAGTCCCCTGTTGTTCATAATCAACAGGGTTTGAACCCCAGAATTTTGGCACTGCCCAACTGCTACCACTTGAGCTGGAGGGCTAACTACGTTAGCATTAGAAAGTTGTTATCCCAATGGAAGGGATGGGCTGCTGGTACCGATCAGAGGAAGCCTGGTTACGTCAGACTCGCTCTTTCCCCTCCTCTCTGGGAGACAGGAGAGTTCCCACCTCATGTGGTTCCCAGAGAGGAACAGATAGGTTCCTAGGACCATGTGCTGAGTCTGCAGATGGCTGCGGAAGGTGCCTGGTTTTCCTACCTTGCCTCCCATGCTACAGTTGCTATAGCAGCTCCCAGGCTTTCCCAGGGCAGTGTGTGCTGATGTTGATGCTTTGGCAACAACATGGTCCCAACCTTAGAATGTTCGTGTTGAGTTATTATTTTGATATACTGCCAAACTTTTCCTGAGGCAAGTAACAGAAGAACACAAAAGAAGAGAAGTGGTGTTTTTCAAGAGCTTATAACTCCATCAAAATTTGAGTGGCAATACGTGGGACAGTGCAAGTGTACTCCTTTGGACCCAAGAGCTTTCCACACACCAAATTTCAAGCAATGGAGATGTTAGAGCTTCTCAGAAAAAGGTTTCAACAATCTCCTGTAATAAAATTTTTAGGCAACCTAAATAGAGGAGCTGTTGCCAGCTCCCACTATAATAACAGCACATAAAATATGGACGTATTATCTTGATTATGGAAATGGTCTGGTAGTCTGAAGAGCTGGATTCTTTTTCAAGCTCTTCAGTGAACTTCTTGTGTGACCTTGGGCTAGTCACTTAGGCCCAGATCCTCAAAGGTATTTAGGCTCCTAAATTCCACTGAAATCAATGTAAGTTAGGAGCATAAATAGAGTGGAGATAATAGTATTTCCCTTCCTAACATAGGATAAATATATTAGTGTTAGGTGTTCACATACTACAGCAATAAGTGCCATAGAAAATTTTTTAAATAGTATAATATAATATAAAAATTATTGTAAATTTCTCCTTCTCACACACCTACACTCTCTCGTGTACACTTTTGAGCACCAGAATGAGTCTTCAGCTGAATATTTAGACATCAGTTTCCTGATTCTCTGAACAATAAATTCTGACAGTTACTGATGTTTCCCAGCCTATATATACAATACTTGGCTGCATTCCATCTTATTGAAATGCAGAGTTATTGGAAAGATATCAGCATGTCTGCTGAGATTTATGATAAATCTCAGCAAGCATTTCGGCAAAGGTTTCAGTTTTGGAAAATCCCATCTCATTATACAAAACTGGGCTGAATTATGAAAAAGGATTTGCAAAGTATAAAGCTCTGAAGTTATTAGGATGGTTTCTGGCTGACCTTTGGATTTTCCTGCCTCTTAAAGAAAGTTAGTGGTGAGATACTGTTGACCCTAAGTCTTTTTTTATTGCACAGTGGTAATTAATTCAAGTTTTAATTTATATTTTTCTTGAAATGATTTTTGTTGTCACTTGGGTTTTGCAGATATTTCTGCCCAAAGGAAAGGCAGATAATTCTGTTGAAGGATGTTCATTGTAGACAAGGGCACTACTTTTGTTGTGAAAGATTGCTTATTTAGCAGATTTCCAGATAAGATTCATAGACGAAAGTACTAACGTCAAAATTTTAAAGACATGTTGTAACTAAAAAGGAAGTAACATTAATGAATAATAAAATGCATAATGCTTGTTCATAAGATAGAATATAGTAAAGTTAATAGATTTGAAAATTCAAGATATTTGAAAACAAAAACATATTATACTGTATGTGCTAATGCTGACATTTCTGCATTTGGAAGAATGGGTTATAGGTAAGGCTACATTCTAGTCAAGGGTATTTTTAGTAAAAGACACAGACAGGTAACAGGCAGTAAACAAAAATTCAGAACTCGTGACCTGTCCATGACTTTTACTATATACCCCTGGCTAAAACTTGTGTGTGTGTGTGTGTGCGTGTGTGTGTTTGTGTGTGTGTTGTGAAGGAGGGCGACCCGAGGGTTGGGGGGGTGACCCGAGGGTTGGTTCCCGGCCAATGGAAGCTGCGAAGCCAGTGCTCTGGGCAGAGGCAGCGTGCAGAGCTGCCTGGCCATGCCTCCGCCTAGCAGCTGAGTAGGAGATGTGGCTGTTTCCGTGGAGCCCCACAGGTAAGTGCTGCCCAGAGTCCACCTCACCCTCGCCTGTGCCCCAACCTCCTACCCCCTCCTACAACCAACCTGCTGCTGGGGTGGGGAGGGGATGGCCTGAGACTGCCCCAGCAGCATCTGGTGCGACTGGTGCAGGGGCTGCCTGAGCTGCCCTTGAGCCAGGTGCACTGGCCACTGCAGAAGTCACGGAGGTGATGGAAAGTCATGGACTTCCATGACCTCTGTGACAAACCCGCAGCCTTAGTTCTAGGTAACCAAATCCAGTCTGAAATCAAAGAAGGTTTTATTATTTTGTTCATTTCTGTTTGTACTAAAGTTAACCAATAATTCTTGTGATATCTTCTACTTTATTCAGCTAAAGCCCAGTTAAGATAACTCCTTATTAGGTGGAACCAAGGAAAGCTTTGGAATGGAGACTTGAACTACCTTCTCTGAACTTAGTTTCCTTGGTCACCCCAGGTCAAAACTGAGGTCAAGACATACTGGTCATGTAGTGTGGGAAAGCTACAAATAATAGATAATCTGTGGTTATATAGAGAAATTCAGGTTCCAAGGCTGTCAATCTAACACTATGCAAAAACACTAAATTCACTGAAGGCTTCTTCGGCAGGGAATACAATATATGGAAATACAACAATCTGTGTGGATTTTGATTGTCAAAATTAGAGAAACAATACTTTAAATTCTTTGTTCTTCTGTTTGTTACAGGAAGAGTGGAGGAATTATAGTGGGGAGTCTAATAAAAAACAGTCATATTTTAATTCATTTCATGCTACTCTGAGAGATTTCTCTCCATTAACTATTTCCAGCTGACTATCATAGCAGTGGCCACATTGTTGTTAATGGCTGGAAAATCCACAACACAGCAAAGAACAAATGGTTTGTATGCATGGCAAAAACTTCTGAAGAGAAGCAAGAATGGCTGGAAGCTATTCTAAAAGAGAGAGAGAGAAGAAAAGGTAGGTGAATAAACTTTACATTGCATTTCATTTCTGGCAGACCATGTTACATTTATATTTTCATTACAAGTACAGCCAAGTGGCAGGCTCCAGATAGGGCAGATTTGTGATGTTGGGTCAAATTGTCTGTGAAGAACTGGTGTAATAACCACTTGAAACACATAAACCAAATTTCAACCAAGAAGGACATCAGTGCTGAATGTGACTCCAGCTATGTGTACTGGTAACTTGTGCTATTGTTGCAGTGGTCCCCAAACATTTTATCTCATGCCCCCTCTTATCCTATTCTGCACCCCCTCTCTCCTGAGCCAGGACTGGGAGCAGGACTGTGGCTCCTGCAGGGTGGGGCGTGGACAGGGGTAAGGGTGCCAAGGCTGGGGCCACAGACGGGGGTGTGGCCGGGAGCAGAGCATCTGCTGGGCCCTAAGCCTAGGGCTGGCAGCTGGGACCCTGGGTGTGGGGCCAGCAACCAGAGTATGAGGTGTGGAGCTCTGGGCATGGGCCCAGCAGCCGGGGCCGGGAGTGGAGCTGGGTGGTGCTCCCTCCCTGTTCCCTGTGGGGGCTGGCCTAGGCCTCAGCTGCACCCCCCAAACATGTGTCTCCTCTCCCTAGGGGGATGCACCCCACAATTTGGGGACATGTGAATTATGGGAATCTGACAGCTGCCTTGGTCTGAAGCTTTACAGGCCCTGAGGCAGATCTTCAGCTAGCGCCATTGAGGCCAGTTGAACTATGACAGTTTACACCATCTGAGGGTCTGCCCCATAATGTCTGCTAATGTGTCTGTATTTACTGGTGCCATCCTGGGACGAGCTATCTATGCTTTTGAAATGAGCCTGCTGGCTGTATTGGGCCTTCATGCAGATGAGTCACCCTCCAGGTAATGCAAATGACAGCTAGTTCATACCCCTGGAATGCTAATAAATGTGATTAGCCTCACTTAGTGACCCACCATTGTCACTGGGAAGGTAGTGTAATTTGATACATCAGCTCTTCCTGATCTTGATTTGCAGCAAAGACTATCTTCTGAAGCATAAAACCAAGACATGTACATTTCCCCCTCTCCCAAAAAGTCACACCAGAAATACGAGTAGGAAGTATGACATCATCCCTACACCCATATCACACCCAAGTGGAGGAAGATGAAAATCCACATCTTTGGCAAAATCATTCCTAAAAAGCTAAATGTGGGTGGAAGAACCTTAGACAACATGTAAACCTGATTTCAAAAGTGGCCATAATCCCAGGTACTCACGGTGAACACAGTGCAGAGTAGAAAACTAAGCCAATGGGAGACAACACAGCACCAACTTACATAGCATGAACTTCAGCTGCCAGCAAACATATAGAATCATAGAATATTGGGGTTGGAGGGGACCTCAAAAGGTCATCTAGTCCAACCCCCTGCTCAAAACAGAACCAATTCCCAGATTTTTATCCCAATTTCCTAAATGGCCCCCTCAAGGATTAAACTCACAACCTTGGGTTTAGCAGGCTAATGCTCAAACCACTGAGCTATCTCTCCCCCCTGATATCATAGGAAGTAACAAGATATGGAGTCTTGATGATGAAAGAAAACACAGCCTTGTGGTTGGGGCATTGGTCTAGGGCTCAAGATTTGGTTTCATTTCATGTCTCTGTCGCAGATTTTCTGTGTGACCTTGAGCAAGTCACTTAATCACTCTGTGCCTCAGTTCCCCATATGTAAAATGATGATAATAATACATCCTTTCTCTCATCCTTTATCTGCCTTTTCTGTTTGGGTTGTAAGATCTTCAGCGAAGGGACTGTCTCTTATCATAGGTTTATACAGCACTAAGCACCCCAATCTCCACTGGAGAATCTAGGCACTAATATATAGAAGTACTAATAATAAATATGTAGATGTACTGATAATAAATAATGGCGAAGGGGCTTAAACCTCGAAGTACTCAACATTTGAAAAGATGAGTGAGGAAACAAGGGGGAAAGCCAGGTTCATAAAACGAGAAATAAATCTATCTGCTTTTGGTTTAGGGCCTTTCATGCAACTTGGTCAGAGAGGTTTCAGCCAATCAGGCCAGACAACCTGGGTACTATCTAACTTGATTTGCTCTGCCTCCCTACTGACATCTGTAGTTCACACATTAAAAGTGAGGCCACTTGAAAAGTGTTTCATGTTGATATGCTGTAGGCTTTTATTACCTATCTTGGTGCTATAAAATTTTGCTGTTGAGTTGCTTCCAGTAGAGAGGTGCCTGATGATGTTCAGATCCCTGTGCAGGCTTCACTGGGCCAAACTGGGGATTGGTCCTGCTTTGAGCAAGGGGTTGGACTAGATGACCTCCTGAGGTCCCTTCAAACCCTGAGATTCTTTGATTCTATTAAATGAAAACACAAGATTTGAACGCTCCAGAACTTTGGATTTCAGAATGGAACTTTACAATGTGGGCCACATTGTCATGTCTGCAGTTTCTCTCAACTAATGGTTAATAGCAATACTTTTGCCACTGAAGATATAACTACAATATAAGGAGGAAGTAAAGAGAAAGAGAAAGGGGAAGGGGATGGAATGCCAAATGAAGAGATAAAGAGAGACTGGGGCAACAGTCATATTGGGTCCCAGCACAGAATCTAACAAACTGTTCCTTAAATGCTCATCTTCTGACAACTCATAAACTTGCTCTATCTCCTCCTACCCAGACAATTTCCAAAACATCTGTATAAACACCTCTTATGCAGCAGGATGTATCAACTTAATTACAAGCAGGATGCCGGATGACTCATGAACCAAACAAACATCTTTACAGAATTCAAATACTTTAAAAGTAACTGTAAACAATTTCCCATTCACCATGAATAAAAAGATGCTTTAATTCTGTGTTTACTTAATGAGACATGAAACCAAATTTTTCTGTTTTATGTGTGTGCAATTCAGATAAAGTTTGCATGCACATAACTGAGAACAGAGTTTGGCCCACTTGCTAAAAATCGAAAAGGGGAGAGACACAATTCATTTAATTAGGGTCATAGTAGTAATAATTTGAAAAATTGTAATATATGCTTTTCCATAGTCCCTCTAGCAACTGTAGGATGTAAATTTTATGGATTGTAGCTAAACTTTTTCAAGGTTTTTTACTTTTACCTTTAAGCAACTTGTTACAATTCCAAATCTAATAATGAAAGAGACCTGGTTGCTTTACCTTTCCATCATAAGTTGTGCTATTGAACTGCTATAACTCCAGTCTATCAGTGTGTTGTCTAACAGATCAATTTAGAATAAGGCTTGGTTCTTAAATGCCTTACTTAGGCAATGCTCTCACTGACTTCCTTAGAAGTTTTGCCCAGATAAGGAGGTTATGAGCAGATGCTTTCCTTTGCGGAAGGAAATAATTGACACACAACCAGGAAATCCAATATGAAACTGAGCAGTGGAGAAACTCTTATAGTACAGATAATGATTATAGGAAGAAGACTTGGACCAGCTAGGAGTTAAAAAGAAACTGAACACAGAGAATGTTGATCTCCTGGGATGTGGGTCCTTTCAACTCCTTATGTAAACAAAAATGACACCTTTTTCTTGCTATGGCAATCTTTCCCAAATAAATAAGGTGAAATGCTAAATCAAAACCAGCTATGTGAAAGATATTGAGAGAAATTCAACCTATATTGGTTCCTGAAATCAAGGTAAATGCTACTGAGCAAAATGGAAAAGAATGCTATAGCTGAAGTATGGGGTTTATTGTAGTTATTAATCTTCTAACTTGAGCTATGGACCAGGGCCATTTTATACCACTATGTTTCTGGTGTAATGGGAACTCCAACTATATCAGGAGATTTTATATAAAAAGGATTGCAATACAGTTTGTTGGCTTTTATGCAATCACCTAGGGAACACAGGAAGATACATTTAAGCTGTCTTAATTAATTTAATAATAATAATAAGAATTAAATAATAATAATTTATGATGTTGTGCATTTACTCCTTTATTTTAAAAAATGAAGGCAAGTGATATGAGTGTAATGCATCAGGATGCCATTTGACCCATATATTCTAAGGACAGTATAATGGTTAAATTATTTTTCCCCAGGAGTGAACATACTTATATTTGGTTAATCCATTTGTCTGGATTATCAGTATCAGGTGAATGTTTAGTGAGAAACATTTCTGTATCGATGTTAAATGCTATATTTTATCAGCTTTTTTCCAACTAATGCCACTATTATCTTTGTTTGTTTATATTTCCAGATTAAGAAAATTAAATAACCTATTACTCATACAGAAGATTTCCAGTTTTTAAAACTGAAAAAATCTGAAAAACACAGATAAATTGAGAATATGTTTCTATAAAATACGTACAAAAAATTATACATTGTACAATTTTTGCAGAGTTCAGAACCATTTATAGAGAAACAGGGCCGGCTCTACAGTTTTTGCCGCCCCAAGCAGCGCACCGAATTGCTGCCGCGGACTGTGGGGGCAGTCCGTGTGCCATTAGGGCGGCAGGTGTGTTCTCACGGCTGCGGCAATTCCTCAGCAGCTTCTATGTTTAGTTGAAGCCGCTGTGGACCGCTAAACATATAAGCTACTGCCGAATTGCCGCCACCGCGGAAACGTGCCTGCCGCCCTAAGGGCACACGGACTGCCCCCGCCGTCTGCAGCGGCAGTTTGGTGTGCTGCTTGGGGGCAAAACAACACGGACTCCTGCCCCTTGCAGATTGCTGCCCCAAGCACCAGCTTGGAATGCTGGTGCCTGGAGCCGGCCCTGTAGAGAAAGTAAGTTAGTTGTGATGATTTCCAATAGTTTCTGGGGGCACAGGTCTTCATGCTTGGTCAATACATCATGCAGTTCAAGGAAAATATGTTCTGAATGACAATAAGGCTATCTTTTACTCAAAAGAAGTAAGAGTGGGCACATAAGAAAAACACACACACAAAAAGAGCAAAAAATTGATAAACTGAAAAGCATGTAATTTTTTTGTAAAAACTGTGAAGTAAATAAAAATTCAAACACTAAATTCCATTTGTAGAATAGGATGAACTAAACTTGCCTTTCTACAGTGAAGGGTATGTGTGAGGATTAATTAGTCTTTGTACAGAGCTTTAAAAAGATAAAGCAGTAGTACAAGCATAAGTACAAATTATATATATATATATATAGATAATTTATAATATCTTATATATTAGTGTTGTGCTTTTCATTGGTTTCAAGTGTGTGTGTGTGTGTGGGGGGGTATTTTCCCCTCCCCCATGTTTGAGAAAAGCTTTTTCCATTTTTCAACTTTTATTGTGGAAAAAGCTTTTCTCAAACATGGGGGAGGGAAGAATACCCCCCCCCACACACACACACTTGAAACCAATGAAAAGTACAACAGGGATATTTCCTACTGTGATATCATTGTAAGAGAGAATAAATATATGCTGTCAGGAACTTTCATTGATTGTCACTTCACTGTAAGGAATTTATAAATAACATTCTAATATATTCTCAGATATTTTTGGAATATTTTATTGTTTACTTCTATGGGGATTTGTTGTTTATATTAATATTAGCATCTAAGTACTCATAAAAGTAATTTAATGTGTCCAGTTATGATGCTGCTTATATACATAAATATTTATTTTTTATGCTTGTTACTTCTATCTAAAATTTGAAAGATAATGGTGATAGCTGGGAAATGTTTAATAAATACAAAAGCATTTTGTATTTTGTTGGCAGGTTTAAAATTGGGTATGGAACAAGATACTTGGGTGATGATCTCTGAGCAGGGAGAGAAGCTCTACAAAATGATGTGCAAACAAGGGAACCTAATCAAAGACAGGAAAAGAAAACTAACTACTTTTCCCAAATGTTTTCTGGGAAGGTACAGTATGCATTTTTATCATTTGGATTTTAAGCAGCTAGAAACATGTTTTAAATCTTGTATAGTATTATCTGCAATTAAGGTTGAAAGAAGCTTCCTATTATAGGCCCAATTTTCTTCCATTCCCTGAATTAACCAAAATTTAAATCAATCTGTCTGAAATTTCACAGGTATAATTTTATTCTAGGGTAGAACATTTCTGGAAGATAGATGTAAATTGGCAGAGGCACATTATATACATAAGTGTACATCAGATGAAGCGGTGTCACTTTTTGAACTTGGAACATTTTCCTAACTTATTTGATTTGATTTATTATAACTTCAGAATGGCTTGGCCTCAGAACTGCAAAATTGTTTTAGCTGTCAGTCATATGCCTTTCAAAAACTTATTGTTTGTTTGTTTGGAAGAAAGGAAAGTCAGGAGTTACTAAATTTGGTTTATTAGGAGCCCTGCATGTTGGTTTTAAGGACCTTAGAAAGTCCACTCCTGTTTGAGGTGAGCCTCTTAAGAATGCTATATGACACAGATGGTATAATATGACACTCTAAAAATGAGCCAATGATGCAAAGTTCTGTTCCAACCTTCGTCCTTCACTAACCCTAATAAAGATTAGCACTAATGAAACATTTACAGACATCACTTAGTGCTTCCACACAAGTACTTAGTGATGTAAATATTTAACATTGCCCTTATTTTACAGAAAAGAAAACGAAAGCTTGGAGATGATAAGTGACTTTGCCAAAGTCACTCAGCTAGTGAGTGTAATAACCAAAATTAAAGCCCATGGGTGAAATCCTGGCTCCAGTTGAAATCAGTGGCAAAACTCCAGTTGACGTCAATGAGGCTAGCATTTCACTCCATCCCTCCTGATTCATAATGTAGTTGGCATGGAATAAGAGCATAATACTCTTTGATGTAAATTGTTTGGTCCATAATATTCAAAACTTGCCTCTAATCGTGGGCCCTCAAATTTTGGTTGCACAGTCTAAGATTGCTTAGGGCTGTATATTTAGCACCAGGAAAATTATTCATACTTATTGAAACTTCTCTATCAAATAAATATCACTATATTACTTGCTATGATTGAGAAAATCATTTGTCTGTTTTGAAAAACCATTAAATGTGTACTATTTTTGCAGTAATGTATCTAAAATGTTTGTTCTTATTGATGCTATTACTTATTGTTATAAAGAAACACACCTAAGGAAACTCTGGTTTAATTTCCTATTTAGTATAGCAATTAACTGTCTGAATCTTACAAGCTACCAGCAGGCTGATGTTGTAAAGGTGGTGAAGGACATCAAAGTTAGTTTTGTGGTATAATAAAATAGGAGAAAAACATTTTTTTAAAAACATGATTTACTAAAGTGATAGAGTAGACCAGTACATGACAGGATTTAGGCTTCAACAAGAAATAATATTTTAGAACTGTAACTTGTGCAGTTATATGCCAAATGTGGAGATTAGACTCAATTATTAGTGTGTGAAACAGGGATTTTAGTCTTGCATTAAGTGCAAATTGCAGTTCAATCTGAAGTACAGAGCAGTATCAACACCTCCATACTATATATACAGAAAGAGGGAGGGAGAGAACATGACGGTCTGATAGAAAGTTTCTATTAACAAGATTGGGATGGTAGCTTTAATCATAAATGGGACAACAGACTTGAGTTATGCGGATGATTCCAAACAAGTGCTGATGAACTTTTTATACCCCATCACACCATGTTTTAAGGTTACAGGAAAACAGTTTTAGAAGTATCTCATTGTAAAACATTTTGATGCTATTTGCATCCCCCCACCAGCAAATCCAGGTTACCATGAGACCAATTGTACAGGGATATATGAACCCATAAAAAACTCTAAAACTGACTGAAAATAGCTTTTCTTGAAGGTCTGATATCAAGATCTTCTTTGGATAAAAGCAAGTGATGGGTTCCAGGGTGGACATGAGTTGTCCTTTCCTAACTTTCCAGCAGTATAAAGTTCTTATTTCTAGCTGGGCAAGGTGATCAAGTATGGGACCTTAAACCTTTCACTGGACTAGTAATCAATATTGTCTGTCCTCTGCAAGGGGTCAATGTAACGTTGGGAGAAAATTCCATATTTGGCGGAATTTTTCTAGGATGTAGGTTTAAAAAAGACAGGGAGATTGTTCGGAGGTTTAGAAAATTAGAAGCAATCCCAGAAGAGATGGATTAATGGACAGAGTGCAGGTGAGGTAGCCAGAGATGTATGGTAAATTGTGAATTTTATTTATTGTAAGATTGGTGCAACTTATCACATGGATATCTTCACCATATGTGTTGTGTGTATGCAAGTGTGTTTGATATATGTGCCAACTATGTAAATAATATATGAAACACAAAAATACATTTAAAAAGATTATTAAGGTTCTAAAGTCAAGCAGTCAAAAGTTAGGAAATGCCAGAATTAGTTTCCCAGGCAATCTTAATTAACTCTTCCCTTGTGCATAAGCATTATGATACAATCTATAATGACATGATTATATATGTTACATATTTTATCCTCAGAACCCTTGCCTCAATCATTGCACAGATGGACAGTGCTCATTTAATGAGCAGTTAAATACTGTTTTATTTTCTCCTTCTTCTTCAGTGTGTGGTTCCAGGCATTATTTGCTGCACACTATTCAAACCCTGCTCTGAAGACAGAATTGTTAATTTTCTCCTGTGCTTTTTTATGATCATCACAATAGTATCTCTGTGTACTTTGCAAACATGAACAAATTTATTTTCACAATACCTCTGTAAGGTGAGGAGGTGCTACTATCCCCATTTTAGAGATGGAGAACTGAGGTACAGAGAGATAATTAAAGTAAAAAGTTTCTGCTAATTCTGGTTGCCCAGTTTAAGACAATTGAGACCTGAGTTTTCAGAATACTTGGCATTATATAGCACTTTATGTTCAAAGCACAACTCCCATTGATTTATGAGGACATGGCACTTCTGCAGCACGGAACCTGGGGTCTGAAGTTGGGCACACAGAAAATGAGGAACAAATAACTAGTGACCACCTATGAAAAGTTTGGGTTAAGTGAATTTACTAGCATCACACTAGAAGTCTGTGGCAGGGGCAGGGATAGAATCCAATTCTCCAGGGCTGCATCTAACAGTCTAAGCCAGGGGTCAGCAACCTTTCAGAAGTGGTGTGCCAAGTCTTCATTTATTCACTCTGATTTAAGATTTCGCATGCCAGTAATACATTTTAACGTTTTTAGAAGGTCTCTTTCTATAAGTTTATAATATATAACTAAACTATTGTTGTATGTAAAGTAAATAAGGTTTTTAAAATGTTTAAGAAGCTTCATTTAAAATTAAATTAAAATGCAGAGCCCCCCCCCCCCCAGACTGGTGGCCAGGACTCGGACAGTGTGAGTGCCACTGAAAATCAGCTCTCATGCTACCTTTGGCACGCGTGCCATAGGTTGCCTACACCTGGTCTAAACCATGAAACAATTCTTTCTCTTCTTGCAATCGCTGCCTCATTCACTACACACTTTCCAGTTGCTTGCACAAATGGGGCAAGGGTCCTCTTGTATTAATTGAAATGGAGTATGTGGATCCAAAGAGTTAAAAGTGCTAATATAACCCAGTCCCTGTCCAGCATTAAACAATGGTAAACAAGGTTTGCAATTTGGTATAGAGACCTCAGCCTGCTTAGCACACTGGCAAGCACACCATTAAAAATCCCTTTTAACCTTTTATTAAAGATACAGAAGAGAAGGAAAACATTTAAAGCATTTGAAATCTAAAGAATTAAGTAAGGCGTTCAGTCTAACAACAGTCTGTATTCTCTTTCTTTCTAGAGCTGCAGAGAGTCTTTAGAAGCAAAAGAACCCCTTGTTTAACAGTCTCTTAGATGGTATTAAAGATGTTAATAACTGTCCTTTTTGGGGGGGGGGAGGGGAAGAAAAATTTAGTTGAGATGGGCTGAAGCTGCTGCTCTTGTTGTTAATGTCCAGTCTCATTTCCCAGAAGACAAAGCAAGGCAAGTACGCACAAGAAAGGAAAGAAACAAATAGCAAAGGTAGAAAATGCAGCTTCTGTTTCTGATATTGACTTTCACTTGCAGCTTTCAGTGCTGGAAAAACACAGGCCCAACACACAGTGTTATCAGCCTCTTGGAGACTTGACAAACTTGTTCCAGAATTGGGGTGTTTAGGGCAGTGCTTTTAGCTGCCACTTTCAAGTCACAGGCTTACAGCAGTGTTGCAAAATATAGAGTCTTAGCTGGCTAAGCTAGACTCTTATTAGAAAGAAGAAGAAAAAGAGAGAAAGGAAAGAGAAGAAATAAGATAGGGAAGCAAAAGGACACTCAGGTGGCAAACAGTCTCACATCCTAGGTGGTGTTTGGGATTCAGCTAGAGCTGGTGGATGTGGAAGTGTCATCTGTGTCCCTCTCACCCAGACCTGTCTGGACATCCCTCAGGATCAGAATAATGAAGGCCCTTGGGGTCCCAGGAGAATGTGGACTCACGGCCTTGATGATGAAGCTTGCTCCAGTAGCCATATTTTCTCCCAAAGTCTCTTTCTTTAGGGACCCAAAAAGGGAGTGAGGGGTGGAATAATCAATCCTCTTATTATTTTATTCATCAATTAGGTCTTAGGGTACGTCTACACTACGGGATTATTCCGATTTTACATAAACCGGTTTTATAAAACAGATTGTATAAAGTCGAGTGCACGCGGCCGCATTAAGCACATTAATTCGGCGGTGTGCGTCCATGGTCCGAGGCTAACGTCGATTTGCGGAGCGTTGCACTGTGGGTAGCTATTTCGTAGCTATCCCATAGTTCCCGCAGTCTCCCCCGCCCCTTAAATTCTGGTTTGAGAGCCCAGTGGCTGATGGGCAAAATATTGCAACAGGTGGTTCGGGTAAATGTATCAGTCATTCCTTCCTTCCGGAAGCAACGGCAGACAAATCATTTCACACCCTTTTTTCCTGTTGCCCTGGCAGATGCATAGCACGTTGCAACCATGGAGCCCATTCAGCTTTTTTTTTACAGTCACTGATGTGTAACTGATGCCGCGGACAGAGGCATACTCAGGCGCTACACAGCGCATTCATTGCTTTTTGACTATGATAGCAGAGATGGTTATCAGTTGTTCTGTACCGTTGCTCTGGCGGTAAATTGACGAAGAGATGAAGTAAGTCTGTCCTTCTCTGTACTGGTCTGCTGCTATCATGGGTGCCCCTGGCTGAGATAGGCGCGGGGGCGCAAAAGGCAAAACTGGGAATGACTCCCCGAGTCAAATTCCCTCCTTTTATGGTTTCTAAAATAGTCAGTCTGCCTAGAATTGCGGGGGCAAGCAGTTACTAAGAGAACCAGTGTAATCAGAGAGCACAGTGCCCGTGTCAGATCCTGCAGAAATGATTGAGCTACATGCCATTCACGGGGGGGTGCCCCTGCAACCAACCCCACCAGTGCTTCCCTCTCCCCCAACCTTCCTGGCTACGTGCCAGTGTCCCCCCATTTGGTGTCATTGACGTTATAAGGAATGCAGGAATAAGAAACAGAGACTGATTATGAGATAAATAGGGAGAGGCAGCCTCCCGGGCCTATGACAGTCCAGGAGAAATTAAGCATGTGGGGGGAAAGAAGCCCAGCATGCTGCTGCTATGATATTCCATGGCATGTACACAACTTTCCTTAAAACAGGAAGGGAGGGGGCTGATGGAGCTCACCCCCAGTTGCTATGATGACGGTTTACTAGCCTTTCTGTACATCTACTGGGAATGACCGGGAGTCATTCCTATTTTTCCCCAGCGCCCCTGGCCAGCCTTACCTGAAGCCAGCCAGGAGCACTCACGGGGTGATAACAAGGACAGTTACCAGTCCTACTGCACCATTGCCACCTGTCGGCAGGGGGAGAGGAGGTGATACTGCGCTTCACTGCTGCAGCATCGCGTCTGCCAGCAGCATTCAGTAGACATAGGGTGACACTGAAAGAAGTCAGAAATGATTTCTTTCCCTTTTCTTTCGGCGTGGTGGTGGTGGGGAGTAAAATTGACGTAGCTATTCCTGGATCACACCAGACATGTGTTGACCCTACAGGCATTGGGAGCTCAGCCAAGAATGCAAATACTTTTTGGAGACTGCTGTGGACTGTGGAAAGCTGGAGTCCTCAGTACCCCTCCTCCCTCCATGAGCATCCATTTGAGTCCCTGGCTTCTTGTTACGCTTGTCACGCAGCCTTGTAGCCCTGGAGATTTTTTTTTCAAAAGCTTTGGCATTTCGTCTCTGTAACAGAGCTTTGATAGAACAGATTGGTTTCCCCATACAGTGATCAGATCCAGTATCTCCTGTACGGTTGAGCTCTTTTGGATTTGGACTGCATCGCCACCCGTGCTGATCAAGAGCTCCACGCGCTGGCCAAACAGAGATGAAAATCAAAATTCGCGGGCTTTTCCTGTTTACCTGGCTACTGCATCCGAGTTCAGATTGCTGTCCAGAGCGGTCACAGTGGTGCACTGTGGGATACCGCCCAGAGGCCAATACTGTCAATTTGCGGCCACACTAACCCTAATCCGATATGATAATACCGATTTTAGCACTACTCCTCTCGTCGGGGAGGAGTACAGAAACTGATTTAATGAGCCCTTTGTATCGATGTAAAGGGCCTCGTAGTGTGGACGGGTACAGCGTTAAATTGGTTTAATGCTGCTAAAATTTGTTTAAACGCGTAGTGTAGACCAAGCCTTAATTCCGACACACTAATTTTGGTTCGTTGATTTCTTGTTCCACAATTTTCTCTTTTACCAAGCATAATCTTTACACAGTCCTCGAGTGATATTAGTAGGCCTTTTCATTCTAGACTAATTCAGTCTTTCTGTCTCACTTTTCATACTTTTCCCCCTTTAACATTTGTTGTTATACGTTATTGCGACCTTTTATAAACTTACCATCACTTTTCACGCTTGAGCTCACAATTAGACCCAATTATCACAGCAATCCTACAGATGAGAGACTCCTTCACATACAGCCTTGATTCATCCCCAGAGCAGGCCATGCTCTGAACTGAATAAGTTAGAGGTCTTGTGTTAGAAATAGTATGTGATTACGTATTAAAAGCCTGTATTATAATCCAGACACACGGGGCAGTGATTTAAGCTTACGTGGGCAACCTTAACTCTGTCACTTCCTAAGTTTTGAGTGCTTGACTTTGCCATCTCAGTAATACTCTTTTAATATAGTATTGTGCACGTGTGTAATTTTCTAAGTTACTAATAAAACATGTATTCCATCATGTAGCATCACATTGACACCCACATGCAATATCAGCAGGGTTGGAAATGTGAAGTCTACCACATAGACTTCTGCAACTTGACCTAACGGAGTGACTGATAATGATAGTAAGTTGGCATCCTCCAGATAACTAGAGAAAGATAAGAGCCATGCTTTGCCAGTGGATTTCACAGATATTTGCTGACAGCAAAGGAATGATGAGACTCATCAGACTTGGGTTCCATTCCAGGTTCGGGAGGGGAATGTGCTCTTGTGGGTACAGACTCTTCTGGCCTGTATCCATCCCAGTCATGTTTCTTCTCCACCCTGGCCTCTCATTCTAGTCTTATTCTTTTTACCAGTATCCAGTCCTCAGGCTTCTCATCCCAGTCCTAGTCTCCTTGCTTCTCTGTTCCCAGCCCTGATTCCTTGTCTCCTCCCACACCCGGCTTTTTAACTGATCTGTCTCTCCCCTCCCCTCCCCTCCCCTCTCATCTCAAGTTGCTTACTCTGCCCCTGCCCATGTTTCTGGTCCACAGTAGCTCCTGGGCCTTCTGATCTGCTTTCCTACAGATGTCTCCCTCCCATCACCTCCTTTCCCCTGCTCCACTGGTTCTGAGTCGAATTTCCTTGTCCAGCTAGTCCCAACCTCTTCCCACCAGCCTCCAGGGTCCCACTCCCACTCCCAGACTCTTTTTCCCAATCTATCTTGTCCCCTTTGCATTTGAATTAGGAAATTTCCTCATCTACACTGCCCAGGCTCAGCAAGATAGTCACTAAGAACACAGGAGAGAATCTTCAGTCTCTCAATTCTGATGCCCCAGGCCCACCATGGCCTATAGAGCCCAGAGCTGCAATTGCAGAGAGAGTCCTGCTCTGACCTCTGCATCCGAGGCTGGAGCATGATAGAGAATTGCAGCTAAAATGTCCATTGTCACTGAGCAAGTCTCTACTGGGCATATGCAAACTGAGATATTTATATACTTGGCCAAATTTGGGTGGATTTTCCCAGAGATGTCAAAAAACATATCCATCACACAAAGGACATCTGCCCTCTGCCAAACTTCAAGCCCCTGGTCTAAAGAAGAGAGACATTTAAAGGGTCTTAGGAAAAAAAAAACACCATGGGCAAGACAATGTATTTTCCTCTAATCTTGTTGTCAGAAGCAGCTGAACTGTTTTGGCTGAAATTTTCCAGAAAAATGTATCCTGTGGCAGACACCCACCATGGAAAATTTCAGCCCGACAGTTAAAGTTTGGCAAAGTTATAAGTAACTGAAAACATGGTCTTATAATGGGAAGTATCCCTCAACCTTAACAGGAGTGACTACCAGCACTGCGTATAAGAAATACAAGTGGAAAATGAGAATATGAAGAATATGTTGAAGAGTGTTATGTCAGTATGAATACTGCTCATTGCAGTCTGCTAAATGAATAGTGTGGGGAATATTATACAGTATTGCTTTCTAGAGTTAAAGCCTTAAAAATATTGGAATTGTTTTGTATGTGTGTGGTTTTGTTTTGTTTTCTAATCTAGTGAGTTTGTGTCCTGGTTACTGGAAACTGGAGAAATACACAAATCTGAAGAAGGTGTTCATCTTGGCCAAGCTTTGTTAGAGAATGGCATTATTCACCATGGTAAATATATTTTATTTCAAGATATATACATATTTTCAAGGTAATTTATGTTTGTATTTGCTGTTATTTTGAACGTTCTTTTCTGATTAACACAAAACTGGTTTGTCAGTAGTTAACATCGAAGGGTGAAGTCCTTCACAGGGTAGTGGCATGCATGCCTACCTTCTACTAAGGGTTCCTACTTCTGTGAACCCTAAACAACTAGGGTATCTGCCCAATAATTCAAAGTCAAACTTACTTTCTTTTCTTCTCAGAGCCTCTTCCTAGGTACCAACCTGGCCTCCCTGGAGAGTCTTTTTCCTTGGGTATTTGACCTCAATTCTGGATTCAAACGTCTTCACTCTTGGAAGAAGATATCCATAGATCTCCTTTCTGGGCCTTTTTCTCACTTCTGGCGGGTTTCTCCAGTCCACCAAGGTTCTGATTCTACCTTAGGGGACCTCCTTGCAGGTCTCACCTCACTCTAGGCTCTCTCCCACCTGTGCCAAGAGTAGTCCTTTGTATATTACCAACACAAAGCATTCAAAAATTGTAGTCAGGCACCAAAAAGTCATGAGATTAAAGAAAAGCAATAAATGTAGGTTTCTTTTTATTTGCCTTCTGTTGTTGGAGACTTTAGAGTTCATCTTTTCTGGCTTCTTCTCTGCAGCAATGAGGGCTAGAGGTTTCTTAGAAATTAAAAGCTGAGGTAATAACGCAATTGCAGCAGTTAAGGGTTTTAAGAACCCCCTACACTCAAAAAACTATGCAAGTTGGCAGCACTGCCTTTGTAATGGTCAGGAGGCTGTCACTTGACTCTGGCACCTGTACTTCATTCTCAACTTGGCCTGTTGATCCTTAGGGCTAGTCTATGTAGAGAAAAAGCCTGCAGTAGCTGGTACACACTAGCTACTCTGCACAAACTTCCCATGTGGCTATGAAGAGTGGCTTTGTACTCATTAGTATAATACACTTTGGTAGTCTGCTAAGCTAACCTGCCTGAGTGCACTGTTAAGTGCACAGTAAGAGTGTCCACAAGGGGAGTTAGTGTGGATTAGCTATTGTGCTTTAAATTCACACTCTAACTTACTCTGCACTTACTTCTGCATGTAGACAAGCCCAAAGTGGAACACTGATTCTTAAAATTGCCATATCTTTGAACAGGGTCGGCTGGCCCAGGCCCCACTCTTCCCCTCCCTCTGACTTAAAGGGGACAGACAACTAATACATATTCCTGAAAATATTTTTTTTCCCTACAAACAAGGAAGTAACGTTTCTCCAGATTAAATCCATCTAAGTACATATAGTACCCATATCTCAGCAGAGCTGTGGAAAATTGACCACACAGGTGATTTTAGATCAGACAGCCTGAGGCTTCTTTATTGTATACAAGCATATATGCAAGGAGAGACAGCATGGCCCCATGTCAGGTTGCAAGCTACTCTGCCCTCCTTAAATTTAAGCTAGCTTATAAAGATTAAAACCACAGACAAATTACACATACTTCCATATTAATTACCTTATTTGGAATGCATTGCAAAATTAATATAGGATAAAAGCAAAAGCAAGCGTTTCTCCCACTAGGACCCTCCCCTCCCCGTTACTCGCTGTCTGTTCTTTTGCGGTCAGCAACCTTTCTAACACAACTATTGTGGTTATATATTTTATAAGCCTGGCCATTGCAAATCATGCTACTTGGGGACTTTATTACTCTGCCCCCTGGTGTCCTTTATACACACAAAACCATTGTTCCATTTCGGGAACTTTTCACTGTGACTCCTTTTACCTTTTGACACACAGAAGCAACTTTCCATCACTCTCTCATCACTCTGTCCCTTTCGTCTCTGCCCCTTGTACACAGAGACAAGCTGAACCAAAGTTCAACAAAGCCTAGAAACAAGCTTATTCAAAGTTTAGGCCTAAAAGCCTGGCCAAAGTTGTAAGCCGACTATATTTTCCCTCACAGCAGTATAGGTCTTATCCGGTCCAATCCAACTCAGAATGAATATAATGAGAGTTGGATCAGGGCTTACCTGATTGCTTGCTAAATGTTTTAGGTGTAACTATAGGTAAAGTTGCCTAACACTTTCCATTATAAGACCTTGGTTTCAGTTGCTTATAACTTTTCCAAACCCTAACTGTTCATGCTGATATTGTCCGTGTTGGGTGTCTTCCTTGGGCCAATTTTTCAATTTTAAAAAATGTTAGCAAAAGTGTTTCAGCCATGTTGCAGATGGAGGTTGGGGAAAAATACATTGTTTTGCCCATGTTAAAAACATTTTTGAAGCTATTTCATAGCGAAGCTCTATCATCTCACTGCTTTGGAGTAGGGAGTTGAAATTTGGCAGAGGTGTGGCCTTTGGGTCAGGAATACGCTTTTTGCCATCCCTGAGAAAAGCCAACCAAATTTAGCCAAGTTATAACCTTATGAAAAATCAATTTGCACATGCTCAATTGAGTATGCTCAATTCCACCACAGCCAACCAGACTATGCATGCACTGTCTCCATAGAGCAATGGAACATTGCCCTGGGATGCAAGGACTAAATAGGATTTTCCTGTAATTGTTCCTTCTGGTAGTGAGAGGCTGCAGCCTCACCAACATGAGAATTGAGAGCAGGAAGACCGTCTTTCCTCTAGTCTCAGTGCCCGCCACCAGTGCCCCCCTGCTGGCATCCAGGCAGAGTGGTGGAGAAAGAGGAAGAGAATTAAATGCAATGGAGTAAGACACAGAAGGCTTGGGTTAGGGTGGGAGGACATGAAGAACAGAGGGGAATGGGAGATAGCAGACAACTTACTTCTGAATCTCTCCACATGGATTTTTATTAGACCAAATCAAGCCAAATACCTCTTGTCTGCTGTGGAGAATGAACAGGAGACACTGAGGGGCCACCAATGCCTGAAGGCCCTGCAATGGCAGGGAACTGAGTAAGAGAGAGATGTCCAAAGGATTCTTACAAGTGATCCTGCTCAGTGCTGCGGAGGAAAGCAGGAAACCCCCAAAGTCTCTGCTAATCTGACCTGGTCGAAAAATCCCCAGATCTGGCCATCAGTTTGACCCTGAGCATGTGAACAGAAACCAGGCAGCCAAGTGTCTGGGAACAAAGATTACCTGAATCACCTCAGAGCGTCAGTCCACCTCATCTGCTGTGCTGCCTCCAGCTGTGAACAATACCTGATGTTTCAAAGGAAGGCAATAAAACCCATAAAATCTGGATCTGGCCAATTGTGTATCGGGGGGGGGGGGGAATCCTTCCTGATCCCTGCAGCTGACCATTTGAACCCCTGAATCATGAGATTTGATAATAGTCATTGTTTCAATGCTGAACTGCAAGATCTCAACATGGCGAGGGCAATGAAGAGCTTCCTGTTGTCACCATGGGCTAGAAGGTAGGGATGTAAAGGGGAAGGGAGGGGTTTGATCGCTTTTCCAGGCACTAAAGGCAAGGATGCAGGACAGTTGTTGAGTTAATATAAATCCTGGGGATAGTGCCTTTAGTGAGCTTGGTGCCTACACAACACAAATCTGAAATGTCACTGCCCTGAACAGCTCACAACTAAATAAAAGAAGAAAAACAAGCAATAAAATTCCATCTGGTCTTTGCATTGTGGTGTCAGAGCAAAACACATTTGCTGCGCTGTGTCCCTTTCGTGTCTGTTGGTCTTGGCTGAGGGGCTCTGATCTCTCTCTCTCTCTCTCTCTCTCTCTGTGTACATATACACACACACAAAGGATGCTTATGCACAGATAGAAATGTGGAAAAATACATTATTTTAATAAAAGTACTAAGCTCTTCTGGACTATTGACTGTGCTTGTCCCTTCACCATTTTGACCCCCGGATGGGAGCGATGGCAATGGAAAGGTGGTGTCTTTCCCAGTGGGATATCCCAAGGCTACCGTTGCCATTGTAGCACCCTCTTAAAATTGCTCCGGTCTGAGGACATTGCTGCATTTCAGCTGATTTCTCCCCAGACCAATATTTTAGTCTTTTTGCACATCCCCATCAACTCCAAGTAGAACTAAGTCCTTATTATTTCCTTTACAGCAGTTATTTCCTGTTTCCTGTAGAGGGAATGTCATAAAGTCATGGGCAGTGGGGCCAGAAAAACTCACATGGGCCACGGTCTTACTCTTTTCAGAAAAGTTTTGGGCCAAGACATTTGAGATATGAAAAAAATGACCCCTGAATGTGAGGGTAAATTGAACAAGGGACCCTCCATCCCAAGGTCTGTCTTTTTCCAGTTTTCTAGGTTTATTCAGTCCCCACATCACCTATTTTCTCTCCAGTTCCACACCTCACTCACTAGAGATCTGGATCCCATCATTCCTGAATTTAACAGGGATTTTGAGTCTGAACCTGAGTTTGCCTATAAAAATTCATTACCTCCATGCTATAAAGAGCTGAACCAAAACTCCAGAACCAACAGTCTGTCCTTTTGGGGTGTCAGAAATCTAAATCCATATCAGAATTCTGCATTATCTCTGATAATGACCCATTGCTTAATTTGGGATCAGGGAGGTCCTCAAGCCTCTTCTACACAAAGAAAGAGAGAGTGAGCCCAGGAGAGCTGACAGTCATCTCCACTAGCCTCTTTTAAGTCCCTTGTAGAGGATCTTGCTGTACTTACCTTGTGGGAGGCCATATGCTTTAATGGCAGTCCCCATTTATCTGTTATGCCTCTCTGTCTCTATCCATTGCCTAGCCTGACATTGTGACCTGAGGGGCGGGGCCTGGTCCTGATAGAACATCCAAGACAGATGATGTCATCAACATTGTGACATCCAATTGATGAGTCCAGCCCTCTGAAAGTGCTGTCCAATGAGACCTTTGCATTTTGACTGACTTCTCCATCAAAGTTCTGGCCTGGCTCCCTGCTCCCAACTGCTAAAATCCCTAGGGAGCTCAAAATTGAGTGAGTGGAGCTGCGACCTGACACACAGGGTCAGAGAGCCTCTCAGGATTGGCCTGGCTGCCCCCCATCATGAGAAGTGCCTCAAGCAGCAGATGGCTGAGTAGCAAGTCCTGGCAGAACCACAGCATGACTAGACCAGCCATTGTGAGTGTTCTGTATGACTGTTTGTTGGACCTGCAGCACAACTAGAACCCACTTGTGCTACATCTTAGGGATTCTCTGAACCTGGGATAGGCTGAAACATAGGTGAGATACCACTTGTTTTCACCAGTACCTGCCTTTATGAGACTGTCTTCTCACAGTCTCTGTCATGTGTAGCAAGGTAGGGTTTTGTGCCCAAGTCCCAATCTACCAGCTGGGCGTTCTCTTGAATGCAGGGACACAGTACATGGATACAGGAGGAGAAACTTTCAGACCAAGTCCTCAAATAGGTCAAAAGTAGTAGTTAGGCTAGATTTAGTGAAAACCTGCTGGTTAGGTCTGGTCTATACTTGATCACTTCAGTGCTGTATACAAACCACTGAACAGTGACCAGGTGTTAGTCCTTTTAACTGTAGAGGGGAATGAATCATCCCCGGATGATATTGAGAAGGCAAGTTCATGGATTCATTGATTCCAAGGCCAGAACGGACCATTGTGATCATCTAGTATGACCTCCTATATTACACATCCCTTAGAATTTCCCCAAAATAATTCACAGAATATATCTTTTAGAAAAACATCCAATCTTGATTGTCAGTGATGGAGAATCCACCAAGACCCTTGGTAAATTTGTTCTACTGGTTAATTACTCTCAAAGTTAAAAATGCATACCTTATTTCCAGCCTGAAATAAATTTTTTGAAGTGCGTCCCTTTTCCTTCTAGTTTGATTATGGGTGTTCTTCCTATGACTATGGACAGGAGCAAGTCTTCTGCCAGAGATTTAAGAACAGTCTCTATACCTTGCCAAAAATGTGACTGAGGGGACACAGAACACTGGTAGCTGACACATGGCATTGTGGACTATAGGTAGCTAGCATCTCTAAAAAGTTTTACGCTAGGCAATACTTTGTGGTGTCTCCACTGTTGAGCAATGGCTCCTTTAGTATTGGTCTGACTATTGCATGTTTTTGGGTGAGGGGTAGATTCCCCTTGGCAAAGAAGGTGTTGGCTGTTATTAGTAGGGGTCCACATATTCTGTGCTGTTTTTCACCGTCCAGGAGGAGTAGGAGACAGAGTAACAGGTGGTGAACTTGGTTGCCATTAGTGCCTCCATGATTAGTACTACAGTGAACGGCCCAAATTCTTGGAAGGAGGATGTTATTTCTAGCCCTAGTTTTGTTTTGTTGTTTGTAGTGACTCGTGAGGCCATTCCAGTTGCAGATGATCTTTTCTGTGAAATAAGATGATTTCTCACAACAAGAGGTGCTAGGTAGTGGGGCTGAGTAAAAGAAATTAGGGTTTGCAGTCTGGAAAAGTTCTGCAGGGTGTGTTCTTCTTGACAAGAATTTCTGAGTGAGTAAGCAGGAGTGGATTTAACAAAGTTGGCAAATGCTGTCTGGGTCATTTTTGCATTGGGCCTTTCACAGGGTGGCAAATCTTCAGCTCTGGCACTTTTGCAATACAGAGCCTACCAAGGCTACATGGGCCAGCTGGACTCTGCCATTGTGGAAGCTTCCATTTTGTTTGAGGATTATACATGGCTAGCAATGTACATGGCTACTCTGATTATTTTTGCACTACTTGTCAAAGCCTTTTGGATTAATTGCTGCTCCTGGGCACCCAAAGAACAGCAGTATGCAGAAATGCTTTTTTCTTCATCTTCCATTTAACAATGATCAAGGAAATCTGAGGTCTTCAGGTGACATTCCAGTTCTTTGCTATTGCTTCTTCAATATCCTTGGCTGATAAGGAAAGGTGAGGATCAGGGTGATAGTGGGTTATGAGTACTCTGAACATATGTAGAATAGAAGGAGACAAATCCAGGTTATTCATCTCTCTTCATATAGTTTTTTGCATTTTAATGTGAATGATCTATACTATTTCTTCAATAATCATTCAAAACGTCAGACTGTAGCATGTTTACTACACACATAGAACTTTTGTCAGTAGGAAGGTTTTGATGCCAAAAATTCTTCTACTGATATTTTAAATTTTATCCAAAATACACTAATAGGTTCCTTCAACACAGACTTAAATGAATGTTATGTGATTTCATAATGAAAGGGTATTATATCTGAGCATGGAAGTTTCAGCCAGACATACTACTTTCATTAGTGTGTGGATCCAGCTGTGTTTCAGTGAAAATAGAATTCTTAAAATAAAGTTGAATGAACCATCTGTTTTCACGGGGGGGCGGGGGGAGAGGGGAAGTTTGGCTGTTATGCACATTACAAATGTTGTACAGGGTTTTGCTAGACTCAGATAGTCGCTATGCTGGTCATTTATTTTCAGTGTGCTGGCATTATTTTTATAATGCAGACCCTTACTGTGCTGAACATTGTTTTCCTAGTGGACATATAAATTCTGTGGTAATGAAAAAGTTATTTTTCTTTCCTTGTTTTTCCCCAATCTTGCTCAAAGAAGAAATTCATTTGCTAAACTTACCTAGAAGCATTGTCTTTGACATTTGAGAGGACTCATTATTATCAGTTAGTGGGTTGAACTGTCTTGCTGGATCAATTATCCCTGCTGATTATAAATGTAAGTTTCCTTTCAACATACTGAGGAGCTTTGTAGTTACCAAAATACCCTTAAGGTTAGCTAATTTACTTAGATAAATATTAGGATTGTGCCACACACTCTGGATGAAAGAAGAACTAGATCAAACATTAGGCTATAATTTGCACCACATCATTTTTTAAAGGTTCAGAAAAGTCTTGTGAACTTTCTTTAATTTTCTTTCCATGTCCTTGCATCTCCAAGTTCCATTCACAATTGGAAGCAAGGTATATGGGAATGAGAGCCCGTTTTCACAAAATTTCCAGCCTGCTTTGCAAACTCAAGAGATCTGGGGCAATTTGGATAAGCATCTGTATTTTGTGGTGTTTATCCAAACTTCTGAACCGTCATTGCTAAATATCCTAGCAAACTGAGAAATTTAGAAGCGTTCTTTTTTGTCATGCTGACATTAATAAGTTCAGTTTTGTATGTATGGTTCATTTTACATCAGTGAAAGTTCTTTTTATGGAAGAACTATAGAGTTAGACTCATCTGTTTATTTAATTAAACTTAATTAAAGAATAAAACAAAACAACAACGACGAAGTGGGTATTCACCCACAAAAACTCATACTCCAAAAAGTCTGATAGTCTATAAGGTGCCACAGGAATCTATGCTGCTTTTACAGATCCAGACTAACAAGGCTACCCCTCTGATACAAAACAAAACAAAACACCAATATAGAAAAAATAAAAATTCCAATGGCTGAGTGAGAGATCAGGTTGAGAGAACATTTATAAATGATAATTTATAAGATTATCAAGATTAGATTTTTAACAATTTTGTGCATGTGATGTATGGAATAAATGTTGCCATCACTCTGATAAAACTTCTGTTAAGGGTAATGTCAATTTTACCTGGGTAAAGACTCATTAAGAACTTCAAGAATTGGCCTTAGAGTTTTATGTATTAGTTGTGTAATTATACAGGATGTCACCCTTTCTTCTTAAACATCCCTGTAAAAGAGAATAGGCATTTATTATGGCATGCTTCCTGGTGCTCTACTAGCCCTTAATATGGGCCCTATTTGAATCTACCGATATTAATGTATGACCCCATTACCAAAGTTCTGAGCACCTCACAATCATTAATATATGGATTCTTAAGACACCCCTCTGCGGTAGGGAAGTATTATTTTCCCCATTTTATGGATGGAGACCTGAGGCACAGAGAAATTAAGGGACTAGCTCAAGGTCATAAGGAAGTCTGTGATAGGAAAGAGAATTAAACCCAGGTTTCCTAAGTTGCAGGTTAGTATGCTCTACGCCAGGGATAGGCCACCTAGGGCACATGTGCCGAAGGCGGCACGCGAGCTGATTTTCAGTGGCACTCACACTGCCCGGGTCCTGGCCACCAGTCCAGGGGACTCTGCATTTTAATTTAATTTTAAATGAAGCTTCTTAAACATTTTAAAAACCTTATTTACTTTACATACAATAGTTTAGTTATATAATATAGACTTATAGGAAGAGACCTTCTAAAAATGTTAAAATGTATCACTGGCATGCAAAACCTTAAATTACAGCCAATAAATGAAGTCTCGGCACACCACTTTTGAAAGGTTGCCGACCCCTGCACTAGGATCTCTCTCCTTTAGAATGGAACAATGTAGCTCTGATTGCTTGCAAATTTAAAATGAGGGTCTCTTTTCCAAGGATGTTAACTGTAATGGGAATATTACCGAGGCAAAAACTTCAGGAAATACTCCATATATCTCATGCATGAGACTATTTAAAAACCCCATAATCTTGCCTCCTGGAGCTCTTGGATTTGTGGAGACTGTGCACCTGCTCCTTTTTGGGATGTCATTTGCTCCCCTGCACAAAAATGGTCAGCTCTGCTGGCTAGTGTGTGTGGGTGACAGTAGAACTATGGTTCAAGCTCCTGCCTATGCCTTCCTCCTGCTTTGAGGTGCTATGCAATCTTGGTGGGGAGGGGTGTTAGGACAGAGCAATCTTTGTGCTCCTAAGAGTGCAGGGCCTGCCATTCTGCCTGACTTTTTATGGGTCATGCAGGTAGGAAAGGCATCTTACATTCCTGTCCCACTCTCTAAGCATCAGCATAAGGGCTAGAAACAATCTGGCCCCAGCCTACGAAATTTGTTTTTCTATGTATTGTTGCTGTTTAAAAAATATTGACATTTGATTACTCAAGTAGATCTTTTCCATCTTAAATAATAGCAACATATGTTTAATTGTAGATTCATGATATATATTTATTAGTGAATGTATTTGAGGTTGTCTTGTAGGGAATTGCTGTGTTTGTACCCTTAATTAATCTCCTGCCTGTGCAGAAAGCTGGAATTCTTTGGCTAACACTTGATAATTATTAGTTACAGATAAGCACCAGTTCAAACCTGAACACATGCTCTACAGGTTCCGTTATGATGATGGAACATACTATCCAAGAAGTGAAATGCAGGATGTGATTTCCAAGGTATAAACTGCTCTTATCGTTAAAAATGGGTCAGATACAGAGGTCCTAGTTAAAAATCAAGCAAAATGCATTGTGTTAGGAAAAACTCTGTCCCTGGCACCTGTCTAATGTGAATCAGAGTTAATTATGTAACTGTAGGCAGATTTTGGCTCTTGGCTTATTGCAAACCATATTTTGAATACAGAAACTGAGAAATATGTTTCTAAAAATGATTTTATCCAGGAGCTACTATGTTACATAAACATATAAAGGATAAAATGCCCACCTTTTTGAATGACTGGAGTAGAAACAGTAGTTTACTGTATTTTTCAATCCACTTATATTCAGTGAAAAGAAAGAGTATGGGAGTATAAACCAAAATTTCTTTTTGTTTGTATCAGAGTGGCTTTTGGTATTCCTTTAGTGTGTGAAGGGTATATTGGCTTATCAAAAGTCACCTGATGTTTTAATGGAAACATGCAGGTTGTATGATCTCCACCCTGACACTGTACCGAAGGATATATTGAAAGAATAAAACAAAGTCAACAGAGTCATCTTTAGTCCCTTTGATGTTTTTAAATTTGTGATCCTGTGGTCCAAATCCAGTGGAAAATTAGGACCATTCAGGTTTTCTCCCAGCCTTCTGAGTTAGGACAACTGCTTCACTGATTCTTCAGTTAGATGTTTCCTAATGTAGAGTGTCTCAGATGAAGAGTATCCCTCAATGCAGACTTAGCAGATACAGCAGTCTATGGCAGAGTTTCTGCCTAAACTTTACATTTCTTTTGTTTGGCCACTGTACCATGTGCCATAATCTTAATGCTGTTTTGTTAAATCTGTTTATGAATAATTACATGCTTTTAAAGAGGATTTTGTGATTAAAACATTAGAAACCAAGTATATATAACCCTTTATTAAAAGTTTTAAAACTTTTGAACTGCTTTTATCTAATTTTTATATGGCTTCCTTGTGGATACAGTGGGTTGTGTTCAATTTGATTTTCTGGCAATATTCATAAATATACTTCACTGTTCTCCTCTCTAGTAATTCAGTTTGTTTGGAATCCTCATTTGCACAGAAAGTCATCTTAGCTGTGAAAGTTTAACATATATTTCTTTTAAACTAATGTATGTTAAAAATATTTTAATGCTTTGCTAAAGTTATGTAACTCATCTTTACATATCTCTCAGATTTCTAAGATTATTTAGAAAAGCCCATGATAATTTAGTCACAAATATTATTTGTCTTGTAATCTGGAGGCTTATTACACTTCAGAAATAACTTTGGTGCATGAAAACATATCTATGAAATGAATGTTCACATTTTCTGTTCGACATTTTTAAAATACAAGTTATTTGCATTATTTTGAATGGATAGGTATTGTCAGAATATGTGCTGAGTGGTATTTGCTTCAGTGTAAATGTGGATTTAAACATATCTATATCTTTAACAGGGTGTAAGATTATACTGTCGTCTTCATAGTCTGTTTACTCCAGTTATTAGGTGAGTCCAGCTGTGAAGTACTTAGTGACTTATTTAGAACAAATGTATTTGAATATTGTAGCTATTATATACAAACACAGAGCCAAATCCTAGCTGGTGTTTCAGATGGTGTGTTAGTGGGGAAGAAATTGTAGAGAGATTGCTCCCAAAACCCAGAGTAGCAGCAGGATGGGATTCCAACCTAGCACTTTAAAGTACTGTGTACTGTCCCAGGCTGCCTTGTATAGACAGTGCCTCAAGTGTCATTTTCACTAAGGAAGAAGGAATCAGGTTTGTCAGTACAGTTTACTCAGGCTTCTGGAAGAATCTAGTTCATTCTGGGCATGCTCAGAGGCTTACCACATACGTAGCACACTCACATTCATGTTAGCACTATATATCTCACTTTGAGAATCACTCCCATGCTTGTAACATGATGCCTATCCTTACACCCAGGGAACATGGTTGGCTACCTAGGGACAAGTTCAGCCCTCCTCCCCACTCCTACCTACACTGTAGGCTTTGGCTTGCTCCATCTAAGGAGTTGAGACCTCAGGGCAGCTTCTGAAGTTCTATTTTTAAGGTACAGAAAACTATTAAAAAACGACATAGATCATGCTTGTGTCAATTTGTGTATCAAACATAGGATTTTTTCCTCTGTTTTTTTTTTTAAACAGGGATAAAGATTATCATCTGAGGACCTATAAATCTGTAGTCATGGCTAACAAACTGATAGACTGGCTAATTGCACAGGTAAGTTTACCCTGGGTTGATATACTTTTCTGCATTATGAATTTAGCTTCCTAAAATGGAAAGTTGTAATTTATCACACAGAAGAAAATGAAAATACGTTGTTTTAAAGTTCTAATTATTAGAACAGAGTTAATGTAAATATCCTGTTGATTCTGTAAATCATCAAGATTCAGATGTCCATGGTCAGTTGCTGATCTTCCTATGTTGCACATTGATCTTTCAATTTTTCACGCTGCTTAGGTTCTTGCTGCTTTCAAAATGCTAGCATTTTGTGTAATAATGTATATAGTTAAAATGAATGGTGTGTGAAGCTGGAAATTACTGACTGAATAGACAAAAGGAAGCAACAGGGAGAAGTTTACAACCAGGGAATTCAGTTTGTTTTAGGCAAAGTTGTGGTTTGTATTGGAAGAAAATAGGAAAAACGTCTTTGTTGAATCAAGTTGTACCAATATTTTCCTAACTTTGCTGCTTTTCTGGAGTCTTATTATGTGCTCCTGTTATGGAGGGGCTGCAGAATGTGAAAAGAATGATGAGTGTTTTCTTTGGGAATAGCATGACAGAGCAGATTTAAGAACCCCTGCTTTTCAACACTGGGGTACTTGTTGGATACCTGGGAACAGAAAGTTATGTGGATTATAAATAAAAGATAACATGGTTCTTTGAGTAGATTTAAATATAGATGTGAGCATATATGTTCACAAAGATGATGAAAGAGCATAGAAAATAAAGTAGGCAATGCGTTGAATGAAGAAGATAACTTGTCAAAATGAGTTTTAGAAACAGAAAAAGTTTCAAAAAACGGAGGATCTCTTATGAACTTTAGTTTTAAAGATTGTCAATAATACTCATTGTATATAGACAATGTAATATTAACAAAAAGATTCACCATTTTATGAGAAAATGTTGTGGCTAGTAACAATGGAGGCAATCGTCTCTGAGATGATGGAAAACATGTTATCTAGGAGCATAATCAGCCCATGATCTTTGTGCACAGCTCTCCACTCTTCCAGTGTGATTTCTGTGTATGATATGAAGATAGAATAGGTTCAATTTTTCTGAATTATTATTCATTATTGTTCATTCTTATGTTCTTATGTGACTAAGGGAGGATATGATAGAGGTCTAAAAAATCATAAATGATGTGGAAAAAGTGAATAAGGAAGTATTAGTTACCCCTTCACATGACACAAGAACCAGGGGTTAACCAATGAAATTAATAGACAGCAAGTGTAAAATAAACATGAAGAAGTACTTCTTCATATCACACGCAGTCAATCTGTGGAACTCATTGCCAGGGGATGTTGTGAAGGCCAAAAGTATAACTGGGTTTAAAAAAGAGTTAGCTAAATTCATGGAGGTCAGGTCCATCAATGGTTATTAGATAAGATTGTCAGGGACACAATCCCATGCTCTGGGTGTCCCTAAACCTCTGACTTCCAGAGGCTGGGAGTGAATGACTGGATGGATTGCTTGATAAATTGCCCTGTTCTGTTCATTCCCTCTGAAGCATCTGGCACTGGCCACTGTCAGACAACAGGATACTGGGCTAGATGGATAATTGGTCTGAGCCAGTTTGGCCATTCTTATGTTCTTATGCTCTTATATTACATAGTGTTTATTATGGTTTAACAGGGGGATTGTCGGACCAGGGAAGAAGCGATGATCTTCAGTGTAGGACTTTGTGACAATGGGTTTATGCACCATGGTAAGTAAATTCTATGCAAGCTAATAGTCACAGTTTGTTGAATTCCTTCTGCATAGCAGGCAGATGGTACAGGGACCACCCCAATAGATTAGAAAAGGGCAAAGGTAAAATCAGTAAATCATTTCAATGTGTACCTGAAAAGAGGGAGTTGTCTGGAAATTTAAAAAAAAAGATGTTTAACTAGGTTTTTCTTGTATTATTTTAGATTAAGTTAATAGTGTAGGGAAGAATACATACAAGTGTGGAGTGGGGCTTTCAGTCTTTTTTCAATCTTTTTGAAAGATTTATGGTGGATTATTTACTAATAACCACTTAGACAGTGGTAAAAAATAATCTTGCTGTTCAAATATAGAGTAAGACTATAAGGATCAGCAGGACTTGATAGCAGGCAACCAACATCCCCACACAACCACCTGGCAACAACTGTAACCTGGCCACTTCCTGTGACCCACAGTCCAGAGGTTCAATGCCATGGGAAGTTCCACCTTGGGGAATCGGACTGATGGTGGTCTTAGTGATCCCAAATTGGCTCCTTGTCTCTCTATAAGCCCATGGGGCATACCAGGAAGTGTCCAGGCAACAATGTGGACCCCTAGCTAGTTGCCATGACTGCCCTGCTGCTCTGTTTCTGAACTCCAGGTAGTAATCTCAGCTCTTATTTGGATTCTGACTCCTGATTGACTCCTAAAACCCCAACACGTATCCTGATTCCTGGTATTGACCCTCAGCCTGATTCCTGGCTCTGTCTCTGTTCCTCAGCTTAACTCCTGACTCTGACTCCATCTTGAGACTCAGTATGACTCTTGGACCCTGATATTGGCGCTCACCCCTGGCTTCAGTTCCAGAATCCCAATCTCCTGCTACTAATCCTGCCTCCTTTTTGCCCAGGATCCTGGACTACCACTAACCCATGTAGAAAGCTGTCGCTGTAGGACATGGAGGCAGTGGGTTGTCCCCTGCTTAGATTGTCTCAATGGGCACTAGACCACCTGGACAGGTTGTCAGCCTGCAGGGAGGGGCAGCTTTATGTTTTTTGCTGCTCCAAGCACAGCAGTCAGGAGGCCTTAGGTGGCACATCTGTGGGAGGTCTGCTGGTCATGCAGATTCGGCGGCATTTGTGCGGGTGATCTGCCGGTCCCGCGCCTTCAGCGTACCTGCCACCGAATTGCAGCTGAAGCCAGGGACTGACGGATCTCTCGCAGGCATGCTGCTGAAGGCTGCCTGACTGCTGCCCTCACAGCGACCGACAGACCGCCCCCCACAGTTTGCCGCCCCAGGCACGCGCTTGCTGCTCTGATGCCTGGAGCCGCCCCTGCCCGCAGGAGGAACTTCTCATGTTGCAGACACAAGTAGTGCAGCTCTCATCTGAGAACCAGACTCTGTGAGTGCAGATCCTCCAGCTACTCGATGAAAACACTATTATAGGCCCAGCTGACACAGTACACCACCAAGAACTAGCTATTGTGAGAGCAGACACCGGGTTGTGGGACTAGAACACTGTGCCACAGGGTGCCCGGACTGTGGTCCAACAGTCCCCATCCCAGAGCATTACAATGGAGACCGTAAAAATGTCGGGCTTTCCTCAACCAATGGCACCTGCTGTTCCTGCTCAACCTACAGTTCTACTCCATTGACCAGGCTAAAGTAGGACTCATAATTAGTCTCCTGATGGGAGAGGTGCTGGAGTGGGCTTCACTCCTAATGGACCAACAGAGCCCAACACTTCTCTGTTTTTGACAACCCCCACCATGCTCACTTGATGGAAGCAGCCCCATGAAAACTATGGCAAGGGCAAGAATCGGTTGCCTCCTAAGCTACCCACTTTAGGCAACTCATCTCCAATACAGAATGGAATGAAGCTGCCTAGCTCATTTAATCTGCATCAGAATTGGTAGAAGGGATCAAGGATGAACTAGTTCTCATGGAAACCCTGTGTCATCTAGATGCCTTCATCAGTCTTGGTATATGCATTGACAATAGGCTGCATGATTGAAATAAAGAGAGGATGTATTCCAGTACCCATCTGTGGCCCAGTCCCAGAACCTATGCAAATTGATGCAGTCCATCATATGATCTTGAGGAGAGGGATTACCACTGATGCTATGGCTTGTGTTTCTACTGTGGAGAATCTGGACACACTTGCCAGCTGCCCAGCTGGTTGGACCAAGGGATATCCATTCCCAAGCTGCCCCCACTTCTTACTGAAGCATGTCCAAGGCATGATGAGCCCAGCACTTGCAACTCCAGGTGTCCTTGCATGTCGCAGGGACAACCTTAAAAATATCCCCTAGTAGGTGCTTGTGGACTCTGGGGTTGTGGATAGTTTTATAGCCGCTGATATGGCACAAGCCTTAGGCATCCCACTGCAACAAAAATGGCTCCTCACCTTTTAGAAACTATGGATGGCTTGCTCCTGTCCTAAGGCCCAGTAGTACTGGAAACGGTATCCCTGGAAGTCATTATCCAGGACCATAGAGAGATCCTCTGGTTTGGAGTGATTCACTCACTACACTTCCTCATAATTCTCAGCATCTCATGGATGGCCACTCATAACCTGCATGTCCTTTGGTGTGAGCAGAAAGTCAGTTTCCGCACTGAATTCTGTCAGCAACTTTGCCTGCATGCACCATCAGATGAGTCTTGATGCACCTCTCTATCCTGAGTTCAGGATGCTGCTGAGGAGTCCATAGGCTTAGGTTGTGGCCCAGCAGGGACCCCCATTAGAGCCAACTCCTATCTGCCAAGTACCATGACAATGTGGATGTTTTTGAGAAAAAGAATGTGGCTGCTCTCCCACTCCAGCTTGACTATGACTGTTTGATTGAGCTGGAACCTGGAGCCAAGATACCTTTTGACTTCATCTATGTAATGTCAGAGCCAGAGCTGACCGCTTTTCGATCCTATCTCCAGGAGAATTTATCCATCCTTTCACTTCCTCTGCTGGGGCCTGAGTTCTTTTTGCTGAAAAGAAAGATGGGACTCTGCTTTTGTGTGTGGATTACTGGTCCCTTAACCAGGTAACCATCATAAACTGGTACCCTCTCCTACTCATGTTGGAATTATTGGACTCTGTAACAGCAGCCCAGGAATTTACCAAGCTTGACCTGCATGAAGCCTATAACCTGGTGTGGCTCTATGCAGGGGATTAGTGGAAAATTGCCTTTTGAATCCAGTACAGCCACTACAAATATTTGGTAATGCCACTCAATCTTTCAACAGCATTCCAGCACTTTGCAAATGAGATTTCATGATATTCTAGATCCAGGAGTAATAGTCTATCTTGACCATATATTTATCTTCTCAGAGAGCCCTGAGCAGCACACTCAACACGCCTGGTCAGTTCTGGATCGGCTCCACTGACATGGCATATGTGCAGATCTTGAGAAGTGCGGCTTCAACTAGCACTCCATGGAGTTATTGGGATACATCTTGTCCAGTAAGGGCTTCTGAATTGACTCCAGAAAGGTGGATGCTGTTTGGACCTGGGCAGCCCTCTGGAACATCATGGAGCTTCAATGCTTCCTGGAGTTCACTCATATTTGTAGGCACTTCATTCCTTGATTTTAGGATCAGATAGCTAGAGCCCTGCAAATCTGCAGATATCTGCTTTATATCTGTGGCTATCTGCAGACCATGTTTGTGTATCATCAGATGCATATACAAATTTTGTATCCACGGAGGGCTCTACAGATAGTCCATAGAAGAAGCTTCTCTGCAAACAAACCCCCTTCACCTGGTCAATGGGCATTCAACCAGTTCAAGATGGCCTTCAGTAGTGCTCCAACCCTGATTCATCCCAGTCCAATGCAGATCTGTATTGTTGAAACCGACACATCTAATGTTGCAATTGGTGCAATACTTTCCCAAAGATCTGGCTCCCAACAACACCTGCTCCCTTGTGCCTATTACTCTGATAAACTCACACTGGCAGAACAAAATTATGAGATTTTAGATAAGAAGGCTCTATCAATCAAAGCCACCTTTGGGGAATGGTACCGCCACCTCGAAGATATATACATATCATAAAAACTTGGAGTATCTCAGAAGGGTAAGGAGCTGAACCAAAGACAGCTTTGATGGGCATTGTTCTTCACATGCTTTAATTTTACTATCACCCAGGAGCCCAGAACAAGGCAGCCGATGCCCTGTCCTGAAAAGGGGAATACCTCCCTGACCACAACTACTCCCCACATTGAGTCACCACACATCCTCAGGCCCCATAATTTCCTGGATGCTACCATTCCCCAGGACCACCTATCCCTAATCCATTCAACTATGAAGGAGAGGCTGTGGTAAACGTCTGTCCCAGATCTGGACCTGTGCGTACAAAATCTGGGTGCTTACTGTGAACGTCCCCCAAGCTTATACCCAGCTTGGATCTTATTTCGCTGCCACCAGCCGAAGTTTTCCAGGGTTTTGGCCCCCTCGGGTTCCCCAAACCTTTCCTTGGGGGACCCCTCCAAGACCCAGAGCCCCTGGGTCTCCTCTATCTCATCCCCCAGCTTCCCCCCCTTTCCTGGGTTAGCCGGTGCGATGCTGTCCTATTCCCTTTGAATACAACAGAGATGGCATCTAGCTTCCCCGAGGCTATATATTCAAACTAGTCAGCTCACACAAGAGATGCACCCCTCCCTTTGTCCCGTAGCCTTTCCCGCCCTGGACAATAGGAAAAGTTAAGGACACAGGAGCTTGGGCTTTTCCCCTCCCCCTCTAGCCTGTCATCGATATAACAGAAGCTTGGGGCACAGAATTCCTCTCCCCTTGCCTCACTAGGAAAAGAAACTCCCACAAGTTTCTTAAAAAAGAAACTTTATATTAAAAAGATAAGAAAATTACAGAACAATATATACTGCATTAAGAAACCCAATTACAGGATATATGATTTATAAGAAAATAGGAATAAACAGTCTGATTTTAAAGATAGCCCAATTAAACCAGTCTCAGGGCAATTCAACACCCATGTAATACAAATCAAAGACATCACAGCCGCATTACTTTGTTCCCCCTTTTGTACTCACAGAGGTTAGTTAGATATTTGAAAGAAGATGGAGTTAGAAGAAAAGCTTGTTTACTCACAGCCGAGGAAAACAAAAAGACCCCGAGTTTCCAGTTCCCTCCCAGACTTTAAAAAAAATCCAGGTTTCTGATTGGTCCTCTGGTCAGGTATTTGGTTCCCCGTTTGTTCACCCTTTACAGGTAAAAGAAAATTAACCCTTACCTATCTACTTATGACAGAGGCCCCTCCCCAGCGACCTTGAATCAGTAAGTAAGGAACAACACCCATTGTGGGATTGTTTGCTTTATATCAAGGGCTGATTATATATTCCACCAGGGTGCCCCCAACGGGAGGTGCTATAGTAATATCAGGATCAACAGGACTTGAACTCAGGCCTGGAGGATTATTAAGCAGCCAACACCCCTACACTGCCACCCAGCAGCTGCTATAACTGGGATACTTTTTGTGACCCTCAATCCACTGAGGTTCAATGCCATGGAACATTCTGCCTCAAGGAATCTGGCTGACAGTGGTCTTAGTGATCCCTGATTGACTCCTTGTCCCTGTATAAGCCCCTCAGCTTGACTCTTGACCCTATTACTGGCTCTGACCCCTGGTGTCAGTTTTGGAATCCCAAGCTTCTGCCATTAGTTGTGCTTCCCTTGGCCAGGATCCTGACAAAGACATGATTCCTGCCCAGATGCATTCACAGTTTCTATAAGACAACACTAATGCAAAAATACCAGACACGGCACAAGAGATCAGTAAAGAGAGAATGTGGGAACGAAAGTGAGAAGAAAGTAGGAGGGATTGCTATAAGAAGTGAAATTCTAAAGAATAATTAAAGAAAAGAGGCATTTGCTGAATGAGAAAGAGGTGAGTATTGGAGGAGCGTGACCAAGTTTGAAGCAGAGAGTAGGAGAGATTGCCCAAGGGAAGAGGAAGACAAGAATATCAGGAGGATTGTATAGAGTAAGAAGAGGAAAAAAGAGGAATAAGAGCAGAGATATATGTAGGGTTTTGAAGTTGATGACAAGGGGGTTAAATCTGATGCCATCAGAGACTAGAAGCCAATAAAAAGATTCAAGGGATGGGTCTTCTGATAGAAGCAATGGAAAAGGTGATTTCCCCAACAGCATTTTAGAGAAACTTGGAGAAGTGGAAGAGGGGAGGCTTCAACTGCCCTTCAGCCATTATTTAAGATTTTTTTATTCATTTGAAAATATACAGTTAGAAAGTGTAATTTATTATGAAAATTCGAACTCCTCTAGTGTAGAATTAACTCAAAAATAGCTTTGTTGCATTTAATCTGTGTAAGCACTTCATCAATATTTAATTGTTTTTAAAACATGTATTTGGGAATTCATAATGAAAGGATTAATCTTTGTATTTTGTATCATAAAGTCTTAGAAAAAAGTGAATTTAAGGATGAGCCACTTCTTTTTCGCTTTTTTGCGGATGAAGAAATGGAAGGATCAAATATGAAGCACAGGCTTATGAAACATGATTTAAAAGTAGTGGAAAATGTCATAGCCAAGTCACTATTGGTAAGTAAACAAATTGAATGATAATTGGCAAGCAATAAATAGGATTCAATAATGTTAAATAAACACCATGCATTATTGTTTAATGGAAAGGCAAATTGTGTAATTTTATTTTTATTTTTCAGATTAAATCTAATGAAGGCAGCTATGGTTTTGGTTTAGAAGACAAAAACAAATTACCAATTATTAAATTAGTGGAGAAAGGGTCAAATGCTGAGGTAACGTATACTAATATATAGTCTGACATTTGGCTTTGTTTTATGGTAATGTTTACAAATGTACACTGACAGCTGTATTTTGATATACAGTTTTGAAAATTTAAGATAATGTAGTGTTTTAATTTGTCTGTTTTTTCAAAGAAAAAAGTGTTGTTTTTAATTGTTTTTATCATTTTTGTTTATAACTGAGCTATGACTGTTGCTATTACTATCATTTTATTCTTACTTATGATTTCCAATATATGAACTTAGAGATACAATACATAAATTATAAATATATTTATTTTCATATGGTACATAGAGTACAATGGCATCATTATTCATGAGTGGCGGAAGTACTGTTAGAAGAAAATGTGATGAATGAAAATAAAACATGTGTTACTTTGCAGACATAGATTTGATTTGTTTCCCATAAATGTGTTGTGTGTCAAGGCTTTTATGGTTTTTATTTGTAATAATGTAAAATATAGAGTTTGAGATGCTGAACGAGTAAGTTAAAGGGCTTGTGTTTACATTAGCATTGCTTCAGATAGACCTCTGTGGTGTATATACAAAGTTCACATTGACATGAACCGGACTTACTATACTTGTACAGAGAAGCGTGACAGTAAAATGTGCTATCTGAGATTTTATTTTACAAAGGAGATTTTTAGAGCTGGTTTTAAAGGCCTTTATATCTCACTGTGGGATAGGGATTAGGATAAAAGGAGACTAGGGCTGTCAAGCGATTAAAAAAATTAATTGTGATTGATTGTGTGATACATTTTTTTAATCGCACAATTAATCACACTGTTAAACAATAAAAAAAACCTTTATTTAAATATGTTTGGATGTTTTTCTACATTTTCAAATATATTGATTTCAATTAGAACACAGAATACAAAGTGTACAGTGCTCATTTTGTATTTATTTTTTATTACAACCTAATACAAGTAATGTAGTACAATCTCTTTATAATGAAAGTTGAACTTACAAATGTAGAATTATGTACAAAAAACCCCTGCATTCAAAAATAAAACAATGTAAAACTTTAGAACCCAAGTCCCCTCAGTTCTACTTCAGTCAATTGCTCAGACAAACAAATTTGGTTACAATTTGCAGGAGATAATGCAGCCCATGTCTTGTTTACAATGTCACCTGAAAGTGAGCACAGGCTTTTGCATGGCATTGTTGTAGTCGGCATCGCAAGATAGTTACATCTCAGAAGCACTAAAATTCATATATCCCTTCATGCTTCAATCACCATTCCAGAAGACATGTATCCATGCTGACGATGGGGTCTGCTCAATAACGATCCAAAGCAGAGCGGACCAATGCGTGTTCATTTTCATGATCTGAGTCAGATGCCACCAGCAGAAGGTTGATTTTCTGTTTTGATCGTTCGGGTTCTGTTTTTTCCTCATCAGAGTGTTGCTTTTTTTAAACATCTGAAGCATTCTCCACACCTAGTTCCTTTCAGATTTTGAATGGCACCTTAGATTCTTAAACCTTGGGTTGAGTGCTATATCTATCCTTAGAAATCTCACATTGGTATCTTCTTTGCATTTTGTCAAATCTGCTGTGAAAGTGTTCTTAAAATGAACATGTGCTGCGTCATCATGTGAGACTGCTATAACATGAAATACATGGCAGAATGTGGGTAAAATAGAACAGGAGACATAGAGGTCTCCCCCAAGGAGTTCAGTCACAAATTTAATTAACACATTTTTTTTTTAATGAGCATCATCTGCATGGAATCATGTCTTCTGGAATGGCGGCCAAAGCGTGAAGGGGTATATGAATGTTTAGCATATCTGGCACGTAAATACCTTGCAACACTGGCTACAAAAGTGCCATGTGAATGCCTGTTCTCACTTTCAGGTGACAATGTAAATAAGAAGCAGGCAGCAGTATCTCCCGTAAATGTAAACAAACTTGTTTGTCTTAGCATTTGGCTGAACAAGAAGTAGAATTGAGTGGACTTGTAGGCTCTAGAGTTTTACATTATTTTGTTTTTGAGTGCAGTTATGTAAAAAAAAAATCTACATTTGGAAGTTACAGTTTCACAATAAAGAGATTGCACTACAATACTTTTATGAGGTGAAGTGAAAAATGCTATTTCTTTTATCATTTTTACAGTGCAAATATTTATAATAAAAAATAATAATATAAAGTGAGCACTATACACTTTGTATTCTGTGTTGTAATAGAAATCAATATATTTGAAAATGTAGAAAAACATCCAAAAATATTTAATAAATTTCAATTGGTATTCTGTTGTTTAACAGTGTGATTAATCATGATTAATTTTTTTAATTGCAGTTAATTTTTTTGAGTTAATCGCATGAGTTAACGGATTAATCGACAGCCCTAAAGGAGACACAACAAATAAGTGGTATAGTGCAACCATAGAGTTATATCCAGCCTGAGTCCAGCTCTGTTATCTTTCTGTAATTCCATTTGTTTTGTCAACTGTTTAGTACTGCCCTGTTCTCAAGTGGCAATAAGACTTGGAGGATGCCTTCAGCAGCTCTGTACATCCTGCCAGGACTGCCCAGAGGATTCAGGGGGCCTGAGGCAAAGCAATTTTGAGGGCCCCTTCCATAAAAAGAAGTTGCAATGCTATAGAATACTATATTCTCGTGGGGGCCCCTGCAGGGCCCAGGGCCTGGGGCAAATTGTCCCACTTGCCCCCTCCCTCCCCCCCCGGGCGGCCCTGCATCCTGCAACATTCTAGCTGGAGGTAGTTTCTTCTCTAGTTGGCCAATAATTTAAAGGTTTCAGAATAGTAGCCGTGTTAGTCTGTATCCGCAAAAAGAACAGGAGTACTTGTGGCACGTTAGCAGGGACGGCTCCAGGCCCCAGCACGCCAAGCCCTGCCTGCCGTGCTTGGGGCGGCAAAATGCCTACAGCCGCCCCTGCACCTATAAACTAACAAATTTATTTCAATGTAAGCTTTCCTGGGCTACAGAGCTGTAGCCCATGAAAGTTTATGCTGAAATAAATTTGTCAGTCTCTAAGGAGCCACAAGTACTCCAATAATTTAAAGGCTCTCTTTGACCTGACATGTTGTATACCTCACTCAAAGGTGTGAAACTCAAAACTTTTGAGTTCATGGTTTGTTTTTGTAATTTATGAAGTATTCACATATTTCTTAAAATATGCAGCAAGCCTCTGTATTTGAAAGTAAGTTTCAGTTTCTTTAGAGAACAACAGGTAGGGAAGTTAGTTAACATGGCATTAATAAAAGTTGGCCCAATAAGGGCGGTCACATTATCTACATTATATTAATAATTAAGACTATTGATTTGTACTGCAGCAGAGTCCAAAGGGCCCAGTCAAGATTAGGGCCCTTTATGCTAAATGCTTTTGAAATTTGGAGTTTACAACCCACATTTTGCCAGGTATAGTTTAGGGCTGTTTTGTGCATGCTGTGTGGAGGAGACTAAAAAGAATGTCTATATCACTGACTCCTAATGGACTTGTCTATAGGCAGACAAAATCAATACAATGTTGGTTATAAAAACCAAACCTAACAAGAACAAAGCAAAGCAAAATGCTCAAGTGTTGTTTTTTTCCCCCCCTCACTTAGATGGCAGGCCTGGAAGTTGGGAAGAAGATATTTGCCATTAATGGTGACCTAGTTTTTTTGAGACCCTTCAACGAAGTGGATTGCTTCCTGAAAGCATGCTTAAACAGCAGAAGGCCCCTCAGGGTACTTGTGAGCACAAAACCAAGGGAGTAAGTTGCGCTTCCTGTTTTGGGCATTTAAAAAATAACTGAAGTGAATTCTAGAAGGCAAATGTCTAGATAGTAAACAGGAATGACCGCATTGAGTTAATGTTATTGCATTATTGGGATAAGGTGTACTATTGCTGAGAGGTTATTTAAATTACTTAAGTGGCCCATATACACTTATCTGAGCAAGCAAAAGTATTGTTCTTGAATAATAAAATGATTGATACAATATCAGCATGCCAGGCCCCACATCTAATCAATCTGCTTTCAATTTATCTGTATTACATTTATCTGCCAACAACAGCAAAGGGAAAACATCAGTCACTTTTGATGTTGAAGTCTGTCATTTTAAATACACGTAGACACCACAAGTATAAATGAAGAATATATAGGCAATTTTGACCCACTTAGCTGACATTCTGTTTTTAATAAACTTCCTCTGTCTAGGGACTATATCCTGACCTCACCTGGGTTAGACTCAATGATCTAATGAGTGTTTTGCATTCCTGTTCTGGTTCTACAAATAAAGTACATAGGATTAAAAAGTAACCCCCTCAAGATCTTTATAGACTCCTCGCAATACAATGTTTTTGACGATTCTTACATGCCTGGTATCCCCTTTATGTAAAAGAAGTAAGGAGTGCTTGTTTACTGTGCAACTTCTTCAGCTCTTTTCCTCTGTGCCTAAGCCTTAAATACACGTGTTCAACAGAAACAGAGGAATGAAAGGTCTGATTTAACCCCCTTACTTATATCACATAGGTGCAGTAAATTTAATGGTGTTACTCCTACTTTACGCTAGCCTAAGAGAGCAGTGAATCAGGCCCAAAATTACACTAAGGACTAGATTGTGACTTGGACTACATGGCTGCACAGAATAGGGGTCATCATAACAACCCCACCTCACCCCACCCCCCGCCCTTACACACATGCACAAGCTAACTGTAGCATGCATCTGCACTGGAAGAAAAGAGAATTGTCCTCCCATCCACACCCCAGAGCAGGTGAACAGGGAGGGGCATCCTGGCACTGGGATGTCCCAGCTAATAAAAACCCACACAAAGTAAGGTGGAAAGCAAGGGAAGAATTGTGCCCTAGAGGAGTGACTCTCTGGATGTACTCTTGAGATGATGCATTTTACACATTGCCTTTTGTTTGGGGCTGTGTCTGAAGGCACAATGTACCTCTACATCTTTGTAATAATTTGTATATGTATTTATGGGTTTGTGCTAACCTTTGGTTTCTTCCCTTTTGTTTCTTGTTTTAAAAAATGTATTTATTGCTTCCCTTTTCTGGCACAGTCTGCAAGGTAAAAGCCTCTCTATTAAGAGCCAAATTTAAAGTGCAATATACTATATATAGCAAATATAATAAACAGCTTTTTCATTAAGTTTTCATCAGGCTTTCTGTCCAATATTTAAGGCTTCATGTCTGAAAGCAGTTTTTTGCATTCAAGGTTGGGTATCCTATATCTAAGAGAACTTTATCCAGTGACTAGTGAGGGGAGACTATAGGATTGATTACTGTTTGTCTTAGCATGTGTTATGAATGTTCTCAAGAATGAGTTGTGGTTAATTGCAAAATTTACCAATCTCTGGTAAAATAGTACTGCTAGGGAGAGGCTTGATCCTGAATTCCTTATTCAGGAAAAGCTCCAGTTGAAATCAGTGGAACTACTTGTGAACAGAAACTTCTGGATTGAGTCCTACATTGGTAAAATTAGAAAAACTTAACATTTGCAGGCTAGTTGGTGCACTGGGTCAGTGCTTTGGCCTTCACCTGTGTAGACCTCAGTTCAAATCTTGATAGAAGTCCTAAGTGAAAATGAATATGTCTCAGCTTTTGTCCACAACACAAAGCCAGCTTAAACTAATGAGTTCTACAAGACTCCTGTCTTACATAGTTTCCCCCAGAGTGTGTGTATGAAGTAGGGAGAGATGCTTATATAATGCATTTTGTGTGGAAATTTTACAGAGTGAGACCATTGAGTTTTCCCCAGCTTTAGTTAATATCCAACAGTCTTTAAAAATCTATTTGTAAAATACATCAGTTTTTAGAGAGATGCCTGGGATGCAAAAAGGTTTTGGATTCATGATCTGCCTATAATTGTCTCCAAGTGCCAACCATATTTTCAGCTTCCCCTGCTATAAACAAGAAGCGAAGTAATGAAGCTGATTTATACTCCGCGCTATATTTGAAGGAAGATTTTTTTTTACCATATTGTGTGAACGTATTTTAAAATTACATTTATCTCTTTCCAATTCTCAAAATTATTATTATTGTTTATTACCATAGTGCCTAAGGGTATATCTACACAGCCCACAGTAGCAAAACTCCCGGCGCTGGTTGACAGATTTGGTCTTGTGGAGCTCTCACTAGTTGGGCTGGAGCTTGGTCTCTGAAGCCTAAGGGAGAGTATATTTTTTCACTGGAATTTGCTGCTTCATCAAAATTGAAATGTTCTCTGGAAACAGTTCTGTTCTGACAAAGTTCCAACAGAACCCTGCCAGGTTTCCTAGCCCCACGGTAGCCTGTCTAATGGACTGATGGGGAGCTGAGAACTTGGGAGCTCTGGATTCCAGGTTCTCAGCTCCTCAGCAGCCTGGGCTCCCAAAGTATCTAGAGTTCACAGCTCCTTAGGAGCCCAGCAGTCAGACTATTCAGGAGTTGAGGATCTCAGGGCTACCAAGGTCTGTGGCTCTAGGGCAGTCCACCAGGTGGGATACCTGTGAGCTGGGGAGTCCAGGGCTTCCACAGTCTGTAGCTCTGCCCAGAATTTTGAAATTATTGGTTTTGGTTCCAAATTGGAACAAAACCAATTTGAAATATTGAAATTTTCCATTAAATGGAATTACCTTTCTTATAACAGTTCAATTATTTAGTCTTACAGTCTCATCATGCTATTATCTCTGGGCCAAGTTTTGATGTTCTTACTGAATAAGAGCATCATGATCAGTCCTCTATCTTTTTTTGCTCCTATTTGTATTTCTCTGTAGGTTTCTCTGTTATTCATAATGAATGAAATTAAGAATGAAATTTGCATTCAAATTTGCCCTTTTCTTAAAACTGGAATTTTGGGGGAAATTTTTCAATTTTTCTGAATTTTTCAAATATTGTCTATAAGAACATCAAATGAAAAAGTTTAACCTATAGTCCTTACTGACACATTTTTCATTTTTTGATAGCATCATGACGTAAATACAGCAAGAATGTAAAACAGCAATGTCTGAAAACCAGGCCCCTTCAAAGTGTTTCATGTGGGGTCAAAAATAGATGAACCCCAAATCAAGATACACTTTTGAAAATGTAGGCCTTTATCTCTATTTTACTGAGTTCTCTTTGTAAAATGGAATAATATTCTCCTGCTTTCATGGGTATTGTGATGGTAAAATCATTCTATATGTGAAATGCTCAAGTAGTAGGTGATGAGCACTATAAGATAGAATATAAATGGATAAATAGCTTTGGCCAAACCGTCTCTCCTTTTCCTTTAGCTCTTTTTATTTTTAAAAATTATGAGAAATAACAGGGAGGAGTTTAAGCAGATTTTTACTACCTGTTACTTTTCCCACTGTGACCAATCTTTACTTTAAAGAACAAAATATCAACATCTGATATTTGATCTTGAGTCTCTGTTGGTATTAGGACAGTGAAGATCCCTGACTCTGCAGATGGGCTTGGATTCCAAATCCGGGGCTTTGGTCCATCGGTTGTCCATGCTGTTGGAAGAGGTAAGAAACAGGAGCAGAATGCGATCATGGTAATCATCTGCCTAACTTCTTATTAGGCCTGGTTGAGGTCGATCACACTTACAATTGTAATTTCAGTTTACATATTCTTTCCTGTTGAGACAAACACCATTAACTCAAACTTCCTAATAAGATTTTTAATTGTTTTACCCTCAAAAAATCTGCAGAATGTTATTTTGTTACAAGCATAACAAATGGTAAATAGGTAGTCATTCAAAATACTGTCTTATGAATATGCTAATTTGGCTAAAATTTAGACTGTCTTTTGTTGGTTTTTACAAATATTTAAATTACCGTAGTTCTTTCAGTAACACTTACATAGGTTTTAAGGTCAAATATCCTTTACAGATTCAGGAATAATTATTAAATGCAAAAGTAATTGATCCAGTAAATGGCATTTGGAAGCAACGTTCTGAAGGCTACTTAGTTATTAAATTACACATTTATGGTCTGACTCATCTGAAAACCCTTTTGAGAACATATGTGCAGTCTGGACAAATCCTTTCATACAGCTCTGGGCTCCAGTGACTTAGACCATTTTACTAACTACAGATGTTTGCTCTATATAGTGTTTTATGTCCTTTCTGTGACATGATTGCCAAACATTTGCCAACTCTTTAACCCAATATACTCTGGATTGCTGTTCTGACACTGATGAGGAGCCCCTATCGCTGACTACAGTAAACAATCTGTTGTGTATTGTGAAATGCAGAGCTCATTAAAACCATATTTTTAGCCTATGCTGTGGCAATTTACCCCCCTGTAACTGAGAAGCCTTAAACCAAGCAGTATGATTATGTTTGGCAAAGCAACCAGTTGAAAGAACCAGTCAATTTTGACCTGAGCTGTGGTGCCAGAAAAACCAGGTCTTCAAGAGCATAGGGTCTAATACACACCAGTCTGTTAATTACTTCCACACCTGGGTCTCAGTTCAGCTGTCCATCTTTGTTCATCAAAGCATTTAAGCAAATATTTTAGTCCCATTGATCTTGATGGCACATAAGCACATGCTTAAGTGAATTGCTGAACATGGATGCACTTAAGCATGTGCTTAAATGCTTTCCTGAAGGAACTGTGACCATGGTTTTTCTGGAGTCTGAATAACATTTTTGCAGTCTTGAAGGATATTATTTAATGGGATTTGTTTAAGCTTTGTCTCTAAATCTAGATATTTGTTGGAACCAGATTAGCTGATTTTGGTGTTATTTCAAGACACTTTACTCTAGTAACTTAATTTAAAGTGCAGCTATAGTCTGTAAAAAGTGATTGTTAAAAATCATAGTATGGGATTCCAAATTTATTTTTTCAATACATTCCTTATCAAATTCAGACAGTTTGCAAGTCAGTATATGATTTTTCTATTTGCCAGCCCCTCAACTGTGCAGGAGGGCCCCAAATATTTTGTATCAGCCTGGGGGCAACATGTTTATTCTTCATTGGCATCTTTTGTTGGTAATCTCAACAGAGGATAAAAGAATGGAATATGCCTGGAGACCAAACTAACTTAAAACTCCAAGAGCCAGTCCCTCTAGAATAGATCTGAGGCATGCTGGCAAGATATTTTACACTGACACTACCTTTGCTGTACACAGGACTTTTTCAAGGTTATCGTTCTATTATAGAAACAAATTATTGAATGTATATTTTATTTTATTCAGAGAGTATTCTGCATTTTTATTCATAATGATTAAAGTTAATAAAATTTCCTATTCCAGTAACTATTGACTGTTGTTTTTTTTTAAAGCTGGAAGCTAGGCATTTTCCATTACAGATGAAATGGCAGAGAGATTAAAATAGAATTGAATACACAGAAATGCCCTTGGACTTGGGTTTTTCACATACTGTTTGACAAGAAACTCCTGGTCTGCTTTAATACTTGCTTTGAATTATAAGGAGAGTTGTCAGAAAGCTTCTGATTTTTATTTATCAATAGAGACATTTGCTATAATCAAAGAGCAAAGGCTTAGGACAATGAATAGTTATAGTTATTTTCAAATTACAGATTTTTTTTACCGTTTTACTACAAAAGTCAAATCTTCCCCAGCATTTTCAGCTAGGTGCTGGGGGAAATTTAGCAACAAACCGACCATGAGTGTTAGTTGGTAGTGTCTAGCAATTTTTCAGAATTTGTTTCACAATAGAATTTGACTATGAAAGGAAGAATATTAAGGTGGTTTTTTTTTTTAAATTTTTTTTACAGTAATTTAGTAATAACTCACTAGAAGCTTAAAATCAAAATCTGTTTCCTTACTGAAATAACATTTCCTTAATTTCACATGCACACTGGTTTGTTATTGTTGGGTTATACATCAGTACTGGGCTGTTGGCAATATGTTATTTTTAGTGATATAATGCACTACATATTATTTTTATAAGCTATAAAGTATTACATGAACTCTGCAATCAGACACAACAAAACCAACAGAGGATATCTTGTTCTGCACTATTTTATCAGATGAAATTTATTCAAAGACAATAACAATTCAATTGATATAGCTGAGGTTTGTAGTAGCTCGCTTTGAATAGTTTTTCAGTAAATTGTTCTACAGGATTATGATATGGTCCCCACAAGGGGGATCCCTAGCATGGACCCCATAATCTTTGCAGAGTCTCACTGACTTCAGAACTTGATTGTACTAGCAATAAGCAAGAATCAATAATAGCAGATAACATATGCAGATTGAAGCACTTGGACTGTATGTTTAAAAGGGGATCTTTTAGCATGGAATTTGGCAACTTTCACAATTGTTTTTAAAGGAACTGTGGCAGCTGCAGCAGGTCTCCACCCTGGACAGTGCATAATTAAAGTGAATGGAATTAATGTCAGCAAAGAGACTCATGCAAGTGTTATCGCCCACGTCACAGCCTGCAGGAAATACAGGCGTCCAATGCAGGTAGTCAAGTTTACTGCTTATGCCCTCAGTACTCTATCCATTGTTTATTTTTGTTCTTTACATCCAGTTGTGGGGGAATAAAGGGGAGGTGGCTAATTAAAATATAAAAACTGATGATTACTTAATATTTATTGCTGATACTCAAGGTCTCTTTAAGTTCTGCTTCAAAAAAATAAGCTTTTAACCAAATAGTTTTCTCATGTTATCTTTTTAAAGGATTATTTCCAGCAGCATTATAACTCTGTGCAGAAAACACCGTGAAATATATTCTCATGTGGATGGAATGGAGTTTATACAGCTAGCTGTGTGCTCATGAGAACATAACACAAACTGTTGATCTTTTTCCTGACTTTTATTAACACTTAGCAGGTACAGAGCAGAGTGAATATATGCTGTCTGTAAAGGTGTCTCTACTACACTTTCATTACAGTGAAGTGTTAGAAAATAAATATTTCAAGGATTCTGAGTTTCCTTTTTCAATATGAACAAATAAATTATTCTTGCTTTTAGTTTAGAAAAAAATTGAATGTCCACAGTAATTGTCATGATAAAACAAAACAGCTGGATTCAGTAATGTAATCTTTCCACGTTCTTGGAAATTCTTCATAAACTGTGAACCAGTTAATTAACTTCACAATGTCCTTCAGTGAGTGTTGAAATCCAATTAAAACTAAATCTGAAATCCTCCTTTCAGACCTACTGAACAGATATGAGATAAGCAGCAGAAATAGGGGGTTGTTTCAACTGCATCATACAAATACTGCTTCATGAAAACGTTTCTTTGGATTTCTTTGTGCTTCAGTACAGAATTGAGGCAGTTATCTCTGAATTCTGGTCAAAGAAGTATTTTTACTCCCAGATACAGTAGCATGGATTCTTTTGCTCTAAACTGGCTAAATTAAAGGGATAAAAAGTACTTTATGCCTGAGGTGGACTGACTGTTTCACAGATGTGGATTTGCTGTGGAGATGGGTGGGCATCCAGAAAAGGGGAACTTAAAAATTGACTGCTTGCATGCCTATCATTAGATGAACGATTACTGCAACTGGATGTGAATTCCATTAAAAGGTTGCCTACCCCTGTTCTATATCATTGCCCTTCACCTACAATGAGGATATCGTCTGCAATTATTTTCACTTCATGGAACCTTTCCAGTGCTTGGGTGAGTCTTCTCTGGAACATCTCTGGGGCTGGCGCAGCCATCTGCAGGGACAAAATGATGTTGCAAAGGTTGTCAGTACACTGGACTCTTATCCAGCCTTCTGTGTCAAAACTCATCCTTCACATTAGAGACTACAAAGATTCTGGCTTTGGAAAGTTCTACCAAGAGGTCATCAATTGTGGGAAGTGGATAAAGGGACAATGCCTTGTTCAGTGGCTTTAGGTCTATGCAGATATGTAATTTCACTGATGGCTTATTTATCATTGCCATGCTTCTTACCCAGGCTGTACTGGCCTCTACTGGTGCTATGATATGCCTGCGCTGCAGACTTTCATGCTCCTTGAGTACTGGATTACATAGTGCCACTGGAATTTTCCTTCATGGTAAACTCAAAGGTTCCACTGCTGGGTCCATTTCCTGTTGAAGCTTTCCTTTGAGGCACCCATTGCCTTTAAAAACATCCCTATATACTTTTAAAATGGTCTCCATTGTCCACAGGATTTCTCTTTTTGCTTCTTGAACTCTAGCTATAAAATTCTGATGCTGCACCTGATCCGACCTGTGGCTTGTATGGCTGTATTCCCCAAGAGGAGTCGATCGTGTTTATCATCATCCACCACCACAAACTTCTGCTGATATCATCTGTTATTTTTTGGATTAGTGATTATGAGGTCATATTTTCCTACGGACAGCATTAATCTCACATTGTATGTTATTAGATTGTGTCTGCTCTCTGTGAAAGGTATGTTTGATCATATTGCAGGAGGCCTCGCTATCCAACTGAAATTGCATAGAGTGTTTCCCAATTAACACTCTTGCATTCATGGAGGTTGGCATTGTCCCTTGTTGCTATCTTGTCCAACAGCCTGAACATAATATGCGCTCAGACTCAAGGAGAGAATAATGATGTTATCAACAGTGTCTGATGTGCCATCTCCCTCTTGTACACATATCTTATTGAATGTTTCTGGGACCGTCCTCTGCTCTTGTACACATTGGTAAAATGATTCAACTTGCCACATTCCTTGCAATGTTGTCCTAGTGCGTGGCACTTCTCATTGACTCGCTCATGCTGTCTTCCACAGTTAGTGCCCCTCACTATGTGTATGGAACCCTGGCTACTTGCTCTCTTGTGTTCTTGACTGCATGTACTTGTGGAGTTGTTGTGCCTCCTAGGGCTCTCATCCTTTCACTTGAGGCTTCTGCTCCCCATCTGTCTAATGTGAGATCACCTTTCCAGAGCAGCCACTCTTTCAGGAGGTGATCCCAAGTGCCACAGACTGTCTTTTCCCAAATCGGGAAGTCTGTCAAGTCTTCAAAATTGCACATAGTAGCCACTGTGAATAAGGCAGAAATATAGGGATCTAGCCATTTAGAGTGACCAACTAGCAAGTGTGAAAAATCAGGACAGGGGATGGGGGGGGGGGTAAAAGGCACCTATGTAAGACAAAGCCCCCAAAATTGGGACTGTCCCTATAAAATAGTGACATCTGGTCACCCTATAGCCATTCCCCTTTGGCTTGGTCTCTAGTGAAAAATCTGTGTTGTGTCACAGTTTTGTTTTGCTTTAGGAAGGAATAGTTTCTCAGGGCTCCTAGGGCTGCTGTGAGGCTTGAGGCAGTGGGGTGCTTCTGAGGGGTTCAGATCTCTCTGCCTTGTTCCCTAATAAGGTAAAATAACAGTTTTGCTTTCCTGCTGTTGTCATCCTCTTGCATGGCCAGGTCTGTGTCCAGCTCAAACTCCTCCTTCCACTGAGTCCATCTCTGGTCTAGAATTGGATATGCAACATCCAGGGCTCTTGGGGGCATCAAATTGAGTTCCATGGCTCATGCTGCCACCTGCTGCACTGCAGAGAACTCACAGCTCAAATGCTCCCACCGTGTTTCATTCACAAAAAGTGAAACAGAACACAGGTTAAGCTGCACAAGTGGAACTTTAGTAAACCCTCTGCACTGCTTTGTCCATGTAGCTGAGTGGCTTCCTGCCTAGCTCCACCCATTCCCTGTCTTCCTGGTGTCCGCTCAATAACAGTCCCTCCAAGGTATATGGCCTTCTGACTGCAGTTCCACTGATCATGATACAACACCTATTTAGTTTCTTTGTTGGTGACACTAAACTGACTTGACAGAAGATCCTGTAGCGTTTGTGCATGAGCTTTAGCTTACATGCATTATATAGTGCTCTTGGAAAACCCTGTTAAGAATAGTATATTGTGGAATAGTCTTTTATGTTAACTTTTGTGATCCTGCACTTTCAGCATAAATAAATAGAAATAACTTTCAGATAATGTTACTCCTTGTGATAGGCTGTCTAATGTCAGGTTAGGAATAATAAGGAACATGTTCTGTGTCAGCCAGAATAAGGCACTCTATGAACCAAGAACGAGTACTTAAATGTTAACTTAGATATGGGTATAGGTACTGGCGAGTGCTTCCCACGTATCTGAGCAGAGGAGACTTGTAAAGTACTCTGTAGTCAAATCAGCAACATCTGGATCAACCTAGGAAGTAGAACGGATTCAAAATGATTTCCTCTGGCCTGCTTGTGCACAACAAACTGCAAGCAATCAAGACAGCTCCTGGAGAAGATTTTGTCCAAAAGTTAAAATACAAAATGTTAAATGCTGACATTTCCCCCTTTCCCCTCCCTCTTCCTGTCCTTTTCCTCCAGTCTCCTCCTCCTCTATCTTTTTTTTTTATCCCCACCCTAACATGCTATGTCTGTGTAATATTGTCTGATTTTTGTACAGTTTGGCCTTGCAGCTTAGACAAGTTGTAAAGTTGTGTAATTGAATAATTTTATTGGCTATCCTGTGAAATGTGCAGTATTTGGTAACATAAACAGCTGTATGTTTACTTTTTTGTATTTTTTATTGTTTCTTTATGAAAATCAATAAAAAATTTACAATCTTAAGCATCCTTAATTAGATATAAATAGTTCAGAGTAAAAGGTAAAAAGGATTCAAATGTGGGCTTATCTAGAGAGAAACTGTTTCTTAATCCTTCAGTATATTATACTAACCATTACTTTGCAGATGATTGTAAAGATAAGGAATGTGTATTTTACCTTAACCAAGCACAACCTGCTTTGATAGTTTGTATAGAAGACATACTGAAGTTTAACTCTTGGCATCCTTGCTTAACTTTCATTTCATCTCACTCTTTCCTCTTTACAGGTTGTGATTTCAGTTTCAGTCACAAAATGCAGGATTATTTTTGTCATTTATTCTGCTATAGTAATTGGAGGGTGAGAGATTGATAGGTACATTGCATGTCAACTATGAGGATGAGAAGGGTGTTCTGCCTACTCCATATTTGATTAGCATAACACATTATTAAATATATTGACATATTAATTAGAGCCCAAAGTATCTGATTATGCACCCCCCACTTTTGGATACAAGTAAGATCAAGTTTTGTGCAACATGTCTGAGGAAAAAACATCTGATCTGCATGGAATAAAGGCAATTCTATACTGAGTATAGGCATAAGGATTCTTACAGACACCGCCAGTGGAGTTCTCCAGGTGCATGTAATGCAAAGTGGGAGTGGTTTAGAGGCAAAGCAAATATGTTATGCCCCATGGCTGGTGTTCAACAATCAATGCAAACTCCAGTAGGTGTGCAGCAGGTTTAGTGAAATAGAAGTTGGTTCTGTTGTTTTTATAGCTTCCTGTCATAATAAGGTTTTCAGTGTATTAAAACAACTCGTTTTAGGTAGGCATTAAGGGCATTTTTATTGACACAGAAAACAAAGTGTAGCCATAATGCATACACTGTTTAAAACAAATGAACTGATGAAATCTGTTATTGGTATAGTATGTTTCTCTACAGCTGGTTTTAGATAAAATCAGTCTCACTCCTCTGTCATTTCCAGTATTATTGGTTTTTTTTCAAAATGAAGTGCAGATAGTAACTGATAAACATCCTCTTGAGGTAGGGAATTGAAATAACTATTTCCTGTTTGAAAGCATGAGACTTCTTTGATTATACATGCAATTTTGTTCTTTTATAGCAAGATTCCATACAGTGGGTATATAACAGTATAGAGAGTGCACAGGAAGACCTTCAGAAAGCGAACTCCAAACCCCCTGGAGATGAGGGAGGAGATGCCTTTGACTGCAAAGTGGAAGGTGTGATCTTTATTTTTTGCATCTCATCCTTTAAAATTTCTTTCTGTTAGCAAGGAACATAGAAATTTCTTCTTCCTACTAGGGAAAAGGAAAGCAGACTACAGGTTTTAATTTATTTAAGGATTTATATGCAATTGCATATCTGACGCAGAGGAGAGTTAAAAATACCATCACCCTATAAAACTGTGTGAATTAGCTGAACAGTTCCTTGGATCCATGAGAAATTTTGTAGTATGGCACTTTCATTAAAATCTCACAAATAATAAAATAATTTAAGGGGAATTAAAATTAATTCAAAGCTCTATTGGATCACAATGAGTCTCATGTCCTTCAGTATACTTTTCAGGCAAAAGTTATGAATCTACAAGGATGATTGAGAAAATGGTTAATAGCTGACTTTCAATTAATTTTTCTGGGCAAATGCTGCCCTCAGAATTGTATGTGTCTCTGGAGCAAGCATTCAGTGTGGGGAGGGATAGCTCTGTGGTTTGAGCATTGGCCTGCTAAACCCAGGCTTGTGAGCTCAACCCTTGAGGGGGCTACTTAAGGATCTGGGGAAAAAATCTGTCTGGGGATTGGTCCTGCTCTGAGGAGGGGTTTGGACTGGATGACCCTCCAACCCTGATAACTTACAGTTTTAAACAAGGATTTTCCAACTTTCCACTCCTATTTGTTGCAAAATCTCCAGCTTATAAGAAGAGCAGAATGTCTCCCTTTACAACCAGTGAGTTGTGTCATAGGACTATTCCAGCAGGCTTTCTCACACTTCATCTAACCTAAACTTTAGTCAACCCCAGACCTGAGTTTTTCTGAGTTTGAGTCACCTAGTCACCTTGGGATTTCTTGATCTTCATTTCAATAGAAATTTTCAAAAGATCACTACTTCCATATGGTCTGCAATGATTGTTCTTTTATTTTGATTTAGGTCTGAAGCAGCCAAAACAAAACTAACTATTAATTTTCTTTGCTGTAGAAGTAATTGACAAATTTAACACAATGGCAATAATTGATGGGAGGAAGGATCATGTGAGTCTCACTGTTGATAATGTTCATCTGGAATATGGAGTGGTTTATGAGTATGACAGTACGGCTGGAATAAAATGCCATGTGGTGGAGAAAATGATTGAACCAAAGGGCTTTTTCAGCTTGACTGCAAAGGTATGAGGTCTATGTAGAAAAAATACATTTTAATGTGTGTTAATTTTGTATTATACTTAATTCCACTGAAGTCACATCTATCCGTTATTGATTGAGAGGGACATCTCGTTTTATTTCATGTCTAATATTTTAAGGTCACCTTTGTCCCGCTGACATTTTAAATCATGATTGTGTACTCAGTAAGCAAAATAAGTTATGTTGTGGTCATAAACTGAACGTCTAAACTCAACAAATGCCAAAGAATTCCTTTTTTTTGCTATCAAAAAAACTTCAAAGAAGTTCAGAGACTTATTGTAACTGAGCCTCAAAACTTTTTGAAGGGTCAGGATATGAAGTGTCACATAAAAAATATTCAAGACCCCATTTTCAAATGGTCTGTAACCTGACCTCCAAAACTGCAGGTACAACTTTCTGAACTTAAGTTTCTCTGCATACACAAAAGTAGCAAGGTGCCTTGCTGGGTTTGTTTTGTTTTGTTTTGTTTTTTGCATATTATCTCCCTCCAAATAGACACAGGAAAATGCGTCTGCAAAAACATAGATTAGGAAAATGTTGCACAAAAATTTTGAGGCTACTTTGGAAATTTTCATCTGAATACTTTCAAAGCTGCAAAAGTGGGACTTCTTATTAATAACATGGGAAAGATGTCTTAATTAGAGCAGTTGCATTTTACATCTAACTATTAATTATCAATTCATGTAGGAATACAGCTTTTTATTAATTCCTGTTTCATCGCTTACACAGTTACAGGCAAGGATAAATAAAAATTAAAGCCAAAACTTTGTAGAGTGAATTCAATTTCTGCAGGTTATCGTTTCATTGATTAAATCATTGAACCACAGGGATGTTATTACTTGCTCTAATAATACAGTATATAGAAGTGTTTGTAATTTAAATATTTTTTTACTAATCTTATATTTTTAGGATTAATTTTTTCACTGCCATACTTTGAGTATTTGTAAGAAAGCTAGAGCTTCCAGAACACTGACTTTTGGCTTCAATTAGTACAACTACCTTATACTGAGTCAAACCAGTTCAGGAATTGGTTGTAGATCTTCAAGGAACACCTAGGTACTGCAGAAAGTGGTGATGGTTAATCATTGGGTCTGTCTTCCCTCTAAAGATACATCTGCAATTAAGATGGGATATAGACTACAGACACTGCCTGCCCAGCTAGCACAGGTCTAAATAGCAGTGTAGACAGTGAGGCACAGCATAGGTGAGTAGAGTGCCCTGCACACCTGAACCCTAGGGTATATACCCTATGGGACTCTGTATATGCTCAAGCAGTGCCTCCCACATCTGAGCTGATATTTTTAGTAGTGTATTGTCCTGCTGCTTCCCCATGGTGGAGCCTTTCCCTATTGCCTCCCTGCTGTTGGAGCGTTTTACTGCCACTTGTAGCTTCATGCCAAAGTGACAAATGTGGATGCAGTCTGCCTTTTACTGTGGCACATAGTTACATGTCTAGTGCCTGTATTCTACATGCTGCCATAAGTGTAGACATAGTCTAAGTCAGTACTGACCACTGTCTCATTATGATATCAGGAATCACTGTGCTACTGCAAAAACTGGGCTTAATTCTTAACTGGACTGCGTCTTGTGTAATTGTTTACACTAGTGCAAAATGGGTGTACAACACTACAAACTCAGAATGGTAGCATTTTACATCCGCTTTACACTGATGTGAATGACTACACCAAGTGTAGGTTAGTGGAGAATCAGACCCCCCACTGTCTTTCATGTGGGATGTTAAACAGAGATTATGATAATTAAAAATGTCATGGCACTTGATTCAATTCCAACTTGAAATTTCAGAAGGTGGTTTCACAATCTACTAACCTAAATTCCTCTGCACTTGCCGTTCAGTATAATACTTTTCTTCATTTTCTTCCTTGTGTTGCTTTGCAGTATTAAATAGTTGTATATTCCTTGTCAAAGGCAGCTATGTTTCAGTAGGATGGGGAAGGGGTCCTTCTGCATTGCTTTCCTACACTGTGGAGGGATAAGACTTAATTAGTGAAAGTTTGTAAAGCAGGTCAAGGTTCTCAAATGAAAGATCCTATAGTAGTGGAGAGTTTTACCATTATTAAATATATAATGAAAAATGTGATCCAGAGCTGTTCTACTGAAGACTTGGTACTGTTTTTAAATAAACGTCATTATAGCAATAGAAGAAGGAAAATATTTTGAAGAAGAGTTTTGCATTATTAATTAGATCTGAGGAATCTGAAACTTGTAATTAATTTACTGACTGAATACAGTGAAAGAGTTGTACCTTAATGAATATGATAATTGTCAGCTCATCTCATCTATGCTGAACAAATAGTAAAAATGACTGAGCTGAGTTCTTGTGTACACTGATTTCCTGAGTCAGTATCACATAATCTGTCAACAAGTTAGTTTTATTATAAATGTTGTAGCTGATAAGTGAGCATCCCATAAGATGTACACTTAATTGAAATAAATGCTTGCAAGCAGAAAATGTATTTCAAGAAAGACATAATGGTTATGTTAATAGTGATAGAACAAGTCCATAACCACATGTGGTCATGAAACCACTGTATATAACTTGTATAGTTGGAATTGCTATTACTAAGACAAGGAGTTACTAAAGGGAACCCTTTCCTCCCAAAGCATCGTTCTTTCTAGTTATGCAGCATATCTAAAATGTTAAGGGACAATTGATTTTCAGGTTTTTTTGCTTGTAAATATCAGGACTGATAAGTAATGTTCATTTTAGTCATCTGACTTCATAATGTACTGCCATTGTCTTTATTACTACAGATTCTTGAAGCCCTGGCTAAAAGTGATGAGCATTTTGTGCAAAACTGCAACAGTTTGAATTCTTTAAATGAAATAATCCCCACTGACCTCCAAAGTAGATTCAGTGTAATTTGCAGTGAGAAAATTGAGCATATCTACCGAAGAATCTCTAGTTATAAAAAGGTATGGATCAGAAAATGTCTTGAAAATCTGCTATTTCCTTGTTGTGGAAGAACCAACAAAAAGTAACGAATTTGAATGTCTATTAAACATTTTGGTTGCAGTGGCAAAACTGGCGGTTAAGTTTGACCCACGCAGATGCCTGAGTACCTAAACTGACTAACTGCATAATTATATTGTGAGGGAGTGTATAAACCCCACACTGATGAGGAAGGTGCCAGAGATGCTGTGTGGGCAGGGTTAGTTCCACCCCTCCTGTATGGTGTCATGTATGATAGGCAGGAGGCCTTTAAAATGGAGGAAACTGCAGTCAGCTGGGGTGGAAGGAGCAGGACTGCTCTAGGTAAAAGACTGCTGTAGTGACTCCTGGAGCCACCAGGGGAACACCCATCTGAGAGATCTTCACCACCACCCGACCTGGGAGTGCGGTGAGCTCCCAGGGAAAGCGTTAAGAAGACTTACAAGGGGCAGGGGCCCCTTGTAACCAGTAAGGAACTAGGGCCTGTGCTGGAGTCACCCAGTGCAAGTAACTGGGAGTGGTCAGGTTCTCCCAGCATCAGGGAGAAAAACCTCTGGAAGTCCTTTAAATATACATGTGCCCTTCATTATGCCTTTCATTCATGGGATAGGTCTTATCCTCTCTTCGTCTTGTTGAACGTATAGATAGTAACCAGCTTGATAACCAGAAATTCTGTGTATTTCCCATGAAAGACCAAGCACTCTGTTTCACAGCATTCATAAATCTAGTGAATTTTCAGAACTTACTCGATGCGATATTAGTGATATTAGTGATATTAAATTCTTTTCATATTGCATGTTAATTTAAAATATAAAGTTGTTATGAGTTGACTCCTCACTTGCAGACTGTAGTTTGAGTCAATCCTTTCCACCTTTACTACTGACAGACTGCATTGTAAATTATCAGACAACTGTTAGCTAACTGTTGAGTTTGTAAAAATGGCAAAAAGTGTATTGCATATTGTAAGGAAATGAGTGAACATATTTCTTGAGTTTGGTCTGTAGTTTCACACTACTTCTGTGTGACTAGTTTAACTAAGCTAGGCATAAACTAATTAAATCTTTTCCCATTCCCCCAAGTGAACCTGCATTTCTCTTCTCCTGACCTCTAGTTTCCTCCCTCCTCTACCCCAATTATTTGTGAATTGTGGGGCCAGTCTGAAGTAGGTCTGATACCTCTCCTTTGAACTGTTTGCACCATCTGTCATCTGGATCTAGGATGTGAGATTTGCAAACTGGTCTGTTCTGGGATTTTGCAAGCAAAAATTCAAAATAAAGGTGAGAGGTTTAATGTGAACTCTAACAGACCCTGCATATTTCTGTGAAAATTGGAGGAGGGATGGGACAGGGGTCAGGGGTGCAGGAGGGGGGAAATTGCTTCTTAGGGGGGTAATGACCCTTTCTTAGGGTATGTCTACTCAGCAGCTAGGGGGGTACTCCCTAATGAAGGTGGACAGCCCTTGTCCAACTTGAGCTAGCAGATTAAATATAGCAGTGTGGCTGCAGTGACATAGGTGGTGACTTGGGCTATCTGCCCAAATACAATCGTGCCGAACTCCCTGAGTACATATGTGGGTGGCTAGCCCAGGCTGCCACCAATGCTGCTGTAGTCACATTGCTATTTTTAGCATACTAGCTCGAGCAGAGCCACAGTGTGTCTGTCTGCCTAAACTAGGAAGCACCCTTCAAGCTGCTGAGTAGACATACCTCTAGAGCAGGACTCGGCAACCTCTGGCATGCGGCTCACCAGGGTAAGCACATCCAGCACATCCCTCGGCCCGCACCGCTTCCCGCCGCCCCCATTGGCCTGGGATGGCAAACTGTGGCCAGTGGGAGCCGCGGTCGGCTGCACCTGCTGACGCAGCAGGTAAACAAACTGGTCCGGCCCGCCTGGGTGCTTACCCAATGAGCCATGTGCCAGAGATTGCCGATCTCTGCTCTAGAGACTTTGGCCAGTATAAGTCTAAACATCCAGACTTTCATATGTCTATCTAAAGTGAATCTCAGGTTTCTTGAGATGGGAGCATCACTTATTTTAACCACTCAGTCAGAAATGTTCTGTGGAGGTTAGGTAACTAATAGCTGTCTCATATACCTTTCCTGTTTTCTACTGTGAACTGAGTATGATGCATAGTCTTTATGAACAAGAGTGCAAGACAAGAACAGCAAGAGTTTGAGTCTGGGTTGAAGTACAATGGCACAGCCACGTTGGAAAACTTAACAGAGCCTTTAATTGCAATATCTGCTTCTAGCCAGCGTGATCCACACTTTCAGAAGCCTCAAAATCACCCTCACCAAAATCAATAAGTGTGATGCAGGTTCACAGTTTAGCTCTCAATGACTGTTAGAAACACTGTTAAGAGTGTTCATATTCCAGGAATAGATATGCCCTTCTTTTGGCGAGGTAAATGTAACCATAGCAACAAAAGTCTCTCAGAATGCCTTAGCTTTACTATAAGTTTCGCTGTGAAAGTTTGAACTCTATAAATAGAAACCCAGTGGCTTTCCACAGTTCCTGTTATTTCAGAATATTTTGCTTGTAATATACTTCAAGTTCAGTGCCATGGGCCCCAGATGTTTCTCAATACATGTATGAAAAAAAGTTTGGATTTGACTTATGACCTGATTAAATCATAACCAGGCATTTGGTCTCTGTGGAACAGGATGTGTGGGAGATTCAAATATGAAATATGTACTGCTTGGAGGAACATTTTTACCATTAAATATTCTTAGTGCCTTCTTAATTCTTGGTACATTCTTCAGTTTTAAACAATTCTATAATTGGACTTTGTGTAATCTCCAGGATCCTGTCCTAGATACAAATATTTAAGTATAATTCATTAGTTGAATGCTGGTTGTACAGAAATGTTTATCAAGCTTACACAGAGTCAGTAGCATCACAAGTAAACACATGTTTAAATCCCAATACATACAGCTACCACTTTATGGGCAGTGAGGGAGGGGATATAGCTTGACTCAGTTAAAAGATACTTAAAGCCAGATAATCAGTGGTATGTACATGGACATTTAATTGGGTAAGCACTTTGAAAGGTAATTTTTAAAAATATTCTGATGCATGAACCTAACGATCAGTGTTGTTTAATAAGGTATGTGCCTGTTATGCAGTATTTTAACTGGGGATGAGATGTGATTAAAACACCGGCTACTTGCAGGTGATGATGGATGTTCCCATTAAAATCTCCCCTGATTCTAGACTGTGAATTGAAAGAGGGGGATACATGTTTTCACATAAACCCTAATCCAGTTATGTTTCACATCATGTGGTCACCTAATCTAAGATTTTATAATGGTCTTGTCATCATGATTATGATCTAATTCTCTAAAGTAACACTACTTGGGAAAGGGGACAAAAATAGTTACAGGAGTGAACATAAAAAGAAGTCTTCATTGATTCAGAGGAACACTTTAGAAGTAAAATAGATGTACTGCTTGTGGGTCAATAAACATCCCTGCACTGTTTCAATCTAATTTTCAAAGATTTATTTCTTAGAAGTATATGCCTTATTTAACCAGTACTTCAGTTTTCAAAGTTGAGGCATTTTCTAATTCCCAAGTGTAGCAAAGTTTGTAAAATATGGAGATTATAGTTTGTTTATAGTTGTTTTGCAGCAACTTCCTTCTCAATGAGATAAATTCACAATTTTAGCTTCCAGTTTTATATTTATTAGAAACTAAACTAAAGCAAATATCTGAGAGTGTTTTTAGAAAAAGCCCACTTGAAAATACCGGAAATTTGCTATGTTTGTAGTTCGTAGGGACCTCTCATACTTTCTGGAGCTCATCCTCAGAAGCACAGGACTTCAAATGGGGCTAATACTGAGACATCTGAAAGAAAATAAATCGGTTAAATCCTTATTAGAAATCTATTTCTAATTTGCAAAAATTACCCATAATTTATTTTACAAATAAAAATCTAAAATCAGAAAGAACTCCTCACCTCCTCCCAAAAGATAGAAATTTGAAAGGTTAGGCAGAATGCCTAAACCTTTTTTAAGCTTTGTTTTCCAACTGGCTACCTATGCACAGAAAACTATTAATCAGAACTTTCTTCTCTTTCTTGCTTCTAGTTTTCACGAGTGTTAAAAAATAGAGCATGGCCTACCTTTAAACAGGCCAAGTCAAAGATCTCACCACTTCACAGCAGCGATTTCTGTCCAACCAACTGCCATATCAATGTAATGGAAGTCTCTTATCCTAAAACCTCAACTTCTCTTGGTAGTGCCTTTGGTGTGCAGCTAGACAGCAGAAAGCATTCTTCACATGAGAAAGAAAACAAGAATAGTGAGCAAGGTAAGCCAGCATGCCCATCTAAACTTGAATGAAGAATATCTTCCAACTCTCCTACTTTATAGTTTTCAGATTTAACTAGTTCTGGACACTCAATATTAAACATAAGGACACTCCACTAAGAAATGACTATATAGTTAGTATGGTTTTGCTTATAAATTTATAAGAAAATCTTGACATAATTCTGTACTAACTCTTTCCTTTGTGTTACATTACATCGCATACTAACATACAAAATTATATAGCCCTCCTCTTTACCAACATTAAATTTGTAAGATAAAATATGAAAAAATATTTTAATCAAGTGATTATTTCCAGTTATAGATTTGACGTTTAAAAGTAATTTGTGTTCAAAGATAGAAGATGTGAACTTGATCTCATTTGCATCACATGCAGGTAAACTGAGTCCCATGGTTTACATACAACATACCATTACCACCATTGCAGCCCCTTCAGGACATTCCCTAGGTCAACAGGAAGGCCATGGTCTGAGATATTTGTTAAAGGAAGAGGACTTAGAAACACAAGATGTCTATCAGAAATTGTTGGGCAAATTGCAAACTGCACTGAAAGAGGTGGAAACATGTGTCTCTCAGATAGATGAGTAAGTAAATGATACCATCTGTATATGCCTTTAATGTCCCATGGGATTAGGGTGACCAGATAGCAACTGTGAAAAAACGGGACAGAGGGTGGGGGATAATAGGCACCTATATAAGAAAAAGTCCCCAAAAACGGGACTGTCCCTATAAAGATGGGACATCTGGTCCCCCTGCATGGGCTATATTGATAAATTAAATGTGGGCATTCCAAACTATGGATGCGTAAACTTGCCTGGTCTAATCTGAACCCACCTGAATATTGTTGCATGAGATCAGCAGAAGCAGTCCCTGTTCATATTCAAATAGAGCTACAATGATCCAATGTAGGTTTTCCTACCAGTTCAATTTACAGACACTCTGTTAATGAAGAAAAATATTAACCCTGACTCTTGTGTACTGTTTACATTTGCAACTGTGTGACCCACAAAATTAAGTGCAGGCAATTTTGAACTTTGTTCTCTCTCGCTCTCTTTTTTCTTTCTTTCTGAGCGTGACATAGTTACCACTACAGCTTTCCTCTTGGATGTGGAAACAGTAACTGTTTGGGGGGAAGAGGCAATATGAGATCCATGTTATCTCTCAGACTTCACTAGGAGAGAAAACGAGTAAAGGAACAAAAAATAATTTTTATTTAAGTTTTGTGGCACTACTGAGTGGCTTTAAATTTAAACCTAAATTGATAAAAATACAAATACCAGAAACTTTTTTTTAACAAATAAATTAGGTTCACTTAGTCAGCAAGAGCTACTATTTAATGATCTCCCAGGAACAGAAATACTTGGGACTAGAACAGCTGCTTCCAAGAACAGTAAACTTTTCTAAGGCATGGCCCTTGATCAGTGCTCAGGAAGAAAAATTATCAATACCTCCTTTGGAGGTAAGTAGTGATGTACATCTTGTTTCCAAAGTGCTACACTGTGTTTTTTCTCCCCACTAGATGTATGCTGTATAGTATAACAGGTTTGTAGTGGTTAAATGAAAGTGAATACAGCTTAGGGTTTGTAAAAGAATGTAAGAGATAAATCACCACTCCCCATGTCTTTACACATAATTTAACTGATTAATTTAGCAAATCGGAAATAAAATCTTTTCATTGCTGGACGAGCACAAAAATAAAGTAGCAGCATTATAATGTCTTAAAATTGTCATCTTTAAAGTTATAAAATGATCAATACGTTTTGTATTTGAAGGCTTAATTAATATTTCAGTAGTTTCTGGTTACGTAGGCTATCATTGGTTTCCCCCCTGCTCCCTAGAGTTTGCATAAAGCCTCAGGGATTTCTGAGTTTTCTTTCATACAATCATGAACTTGCTGTCTATAAAAATATATAAATTTTGTGGGTCACACAGTTGCAAATGTAAACAGTACACAAGAGTCAGGGTTAATATTTTTCTTCATTAACAGAGTGTCTGTAAATTGAACTGGTAGGAAAACCTATATAAGGTGCAAAGATTTATTTTAAAGGTTTTACACTTTATTGCCTATAAGCATCAGACTTTTCATCTTTATTCCCTGTGGACTTTGACTGCACTGCTAGAGTTTGATTGTTTTGGCGGAAAGTAGTTCTGTACAGGAAGCTGGATACCCAAGAGGTCTACTTGAGAGCTCCAAACAGGAAGAATGGAAAAGATGGAGGCCAGGATAGTCTGGGTGTGAACTGTTAATACAGTACACCATGTGCTGCTTACAACACAATCATGACCATTAATTCTTAGGGTGAAAGAGGGAATGTTAAGAAATAAAACACCTAAAATGAATACAAAATAATTAAATCCCTCTGCTTGAATCAAAATGTGCGAATGTGTTCTTTAATAACCATGCATATATATATATATGTACATTTAAACAAACTGATCCTTCAAGTTTACAACTACTGCAGAATTCCTGTTAATAGATTTGCTGTTATGGTGTAAAAATAAAATCAAAATCAATATTTGCTGAATTATTAACTATTTATGATGATGATGATTGGTCTCCAATGTACTAGATACTGTATAAACAAAAGATGTTCAGGGAAAAAGTCTGTGTCACAGCAATTAATCTTAGGGATTGAGGATGCTGTACAAAAAATGATCAAATGGTTTCTTTTGTAGCCTGTTGAAGTCAATGGCAAAACTTTCATTAATTTCAACAGGGCCAGATTTCAGAGAGAGAGAGAGAGAGAGAGAGAGAGAGAGAGTGTGTGTGTGTGAGAGAGAGAGAGAGAGAGAGAGAGATTATACTGCTAATGGTACAGAAAATTAACATAACAGGGATAATCTACACTCGGATATTGATTTAAAAACCTTTGAAGAACGACTTAAATCTCTATCAGTTTCTGAGACTATATATTACTTATGTACACTCAAAGATTTTATGGTTTAACATTGAGTTAGTTTTTTAAATGTTGTGTTACACAGAATAACTAAAATCATTGTGTTAGCAGAATTCTGACTGTGAAGGAAAATATGTTCAGTCAGAAAAAATCACTTCCCTATCTGGCAATCAAGTATGCTGAGTTTGTGGAACAAAACTTTGCAGAACAGTTTGGAATTGCATTGATTTCAAGTAGATTATATTCGTCAAAGCAGTGGATGTGCAAATCTCACAAAACTGAATGTAAAAGTTTACGGTGCTTTTAATCAGAAATGCCCTTCGTTAATTTTAATTGGTAAAATGCCTTTAGCATCAGTGATTTATTGTGTAAGTAGAGAGCGTAAAGAAGGGGAATTCTGTAAGTTGCCTTTTAAAAACCAAAGAGGGTATTTTCAGTCTCACGAATACAAGTGTTTTGCAGTTGCTCTTTAGATGTAAAGATATGATGTCACGTACACTTGTGCCCCTGACATATATTTTATCTTGGGTTAGAAGCAGGGCACTTGCCAACACTACTAAGCCAACCATGGGATAGCTGTTACTTAACAAACACAGTATAGAGATTCAAAGCTTCTGAACTATTTTTGAACCTAGCCCGGCCACTGCTAATTTAAAAGATAGCTAGAAAGGACTTGTTGCAGAAATATAATGCTGCATCTAATTTTTTGTTCAGATGTTACTAATGTTAATCTTCCTTTGCACTTTTGATTTCCAGTAACTGGAATTAAAATAACATTGTGTATATTAGTTTTTTCTTTCATAAAGTCTATTAGAACATATGTTTCACGGGATGAAGATAAATAACTATATAGTGGTATGACTTCATTGTGGTATTTGTATATGTTCAAGTATAAAAATTTCCACAGCTTTTGGGTGTCAATTGATCACATCAAGTTTCAAATGGAGCTCTACATAGAGGCTTCTAGATAAGTACAATAGAACCCTGTTTATCCGACCTTCCACTATCCAGCTCTCTGTATTAACTGAACAAGCAGCGCATACAGGTCCAGAAGTGAGCGATTTCTCCTCTGGCTGCTGGACGGTGCTGCAGCCTTGCACCTTCTCAGTCTCCAGATTATCTGAATTTTTGATTTATACAATCTCGCCCTAGTCCCAGTTAGATAAGATAAATGGAGCTCTGCTGTAATTAAATGAGTAAGGTATGATTCAGAGAGGTGATGTTCATAAACATGATGGCACAGCACTACTTAATTGGTCATGGCAAGTCAAGTGGTGTGGTCATTTGGAATGTTAATGAAGGTACAGACTTTAAAATAAAATTTCCCAGAACCTTTTATTAGAATAGGGCAGAATGACGCATGAAAGCTAGTAATTTGGGTACCATAAGCATTTAGTAAGTAATTACCTGTTTTGCACAGATAAATGTTTTCTGCAGTCAATTTACTAGTTTTGCATATGCAAATATATGCTTTAAGTTTATCATTAGTCACCAAAAGGACTTCAAGGATATAATATGGTAACTTTTTTTTCTCCAAGAAGAATTGGTTTATTGCAAGACTTACTATTTTGTATTGTTGTTGTGTTGCTTTGACTGAAGCATGATTTTGACTCATTAAACTTTTGTTGTTGTTGTTGTTTTTTACAGTAGTGTCTTTTTTTTTTTTTTTTTTGCTTTAGTTGGCCATAATTTTACAATGGACATGAGTCTGAATTAAAAAAACAGGTTTTGTGGCCTTTTCATATGGAACAAAATAATGGAAAAGAACAACAGAGAAATGTAGTATTGCATGTTGGATGATGATGATAATTATCATCAACTTACTTTTGAAAAAATGCATTCATCCCAATTAATTTTGTCACATTGCAGCCTTCTCTCTTCAATAACCTGTTCTCCCAAATCAGAACGTAAAACACCTGAGCCCTTAATACCAACAGACAGTGACAATGAAAAGGGAGAAAGGAATGGGAGAAGGGTCTGTTTCAATGTAGCAGGTGATGAGCAGGAAGATTCTGGTCATGACACCATCAGCAACAGGGATTCATACAGGTAGTTTTACTAATAATCTTTTTTATTTCAATCTGTCGGATACAACAGCATAATGTGCAGCATTGTAGATTTTCAAAATGGCTTTAAAATATCAAAATATAATGATTATTACTTCTTGTAAAGGAAGAATTTTATATTTTAGTAATCAAAATGGATTATTTTCCATTGTAATACAAGTCTTTTTCTGTAATAATAACTAGAGATGGACCTTACCAGAACTCTGGATCTGAATATCCCCAGAGGAGCATAGCCAGAACTATGGGTCCATTTGTCAGGTTCTTTTCAGTCTGCTGCAGAACATAGAAGCAGACAGTTTTGGCTACAGTGTTCGGTAGTGGAATTAGGCCCAAGCAAACCCCCAAATATTTGTATTTTGAGTCAGTTTCCAGATCTAATCTCAATCACAGTTAAAGACCTGAATGAAAATATGAACCCCAACATTTAACTCTGGTAACATCCCAGGCTAAACATTGCTGGATCATCCTATCTCTAGTACTAACAATAATAAAAGCTTTACTATGGAATTCAAATATATAATACTTTGAAAAGGAAGTAGTATTCATAGCAACTGTGGACATTTTCCGATACTTAGAATGAAGAATGGATTATGTAAATGCAGTTGATGTATATTCAGTTTAACTTCAATTTGCAATTTAAACAGATTACTGGGGTCAAAAAGTAAAAAGTCTCTTAGAATGGTGGAACAGTAGCAGCACTCTTTGTTATTCTGAAGACCAATTTCATGAGCTAACGTTTGATTACTGCAGCATGGCTGATATGAACTTGCAGTTTGGTGTCTGATGTGGAAGGAACTAAATGCTTTTTAGATCATCTGCTTTAGTCTGATCCCAGCCTTCTGTAATCTTTCTAACGTGTGTAAAAAATACCCCTAAAACAAACAAAAAAAAACCCCCTCTGATTCCCATGCACATAATACCAATTATTAGTGCAACTATCAGTTATGACAGTGGATTTTTTTAAAATATTATCTAATGTAGTTAAATGAACAAACAGCAAATTCCAGTAAATCACTGTAAATGCAATTGAAATACCACACCCTGTCTCTGTGTGAGAGCAGACATTATAGGAAGTGTAGGACATTTTCATTTATTGGTTGTGTTCTCATGCAAATTTCTATTAAACACTACACTACTTATGCAGAAATATATGGCTAAGAAGTGGTTAAATCTGACTTTTCCCCATGTTTTTTTTTTTTTTTTAATTTGTTCAGTCCAGTTTTAAATGACCCTAGTGATGAGCTTTCCACCATTCTCCCTTGGGAGACTTTTCCAAAATCTGTTAGAGCTCATCATCAGAAAATATTTCTTAATATCCAGCCAGAAATTTTTATTACTCTTCGGGACTGTATGCTAGAAACATTTTGTTACCGACATGGTTTCAGTCATTTAGTGGACAGCACCCTAAATTATATCCCCAACATACCATCCAAAAATACTTTTCCCTCTTTGTGGTATTAGCATGTGTAAACAATTTATAAATATAATAATAATATAAAATGGAGTCCTATTTTATGAACTTTGTTATGCATGGTATGAAGTAGGGCATGCATTTGGAACTCTGCAGCCATTTTAAACTAAATGCTTTTGAAGACTAGAGTTTAGAATCATAGAGTTTAAGACTGGAAGGGACTGCCTGATCATCTAGTCTGACCTCTTCTATATCACAAGCTGCCAAACACCCCTTAGCCACCCCCATACCAACGCCAACAGGCAGAATTAGACCAAAGTATTACAGCTCTCAGAAGACTGAGCTATTACGTGACACTGGCAGAGAATAGGGCACTGAGATGCATCATTGCCCAAGGCCCCTGTAATGGCAGGACATTGATTGAGAGGTACCTAGATGCAGGGGCGGCTCTAGGACATTTGCTGCCCCAAGCACAGCAGGCAGGCTGCCTTCCGTGGCTTGCCTGTGGACGGTCCATTGGTCCTGCGGCTTTGGCGGACCTCTTGCAGGCATGCCCGTGGGAGGTCTGCCGAAGCCGCGGGACCAGCAGACCGTCTGCAGGCACACCTGCCAGAGGTCCACCGAAGCTGCGGGACAGCGGACCCTCCGCAGGCAAGCCGCCAAGGGCAGCCTGCCTGTTGACCTTGCGGCGCCGGCAGAGCGCCCCCCGCGGCTTGCCGCCCCAAGCACACCGCTTGGTGTGCTGGGGCCTGGAGCCGCCTCTGCCTAGATGATAAGTTTCTCTTACATTCATGGGACATTGTGGACTCCCTCTGCTGGATAATTACTTTAACACCTGAAAACTCTTACATTTAAACCAAATACTCCGGTGCTGGTTAGATATATGGCTGACTTGATTGCTGTTACAGCCTGTGGGTTCAAATCCATCTGGAAATACGTTTACAAAAAATCTTAGCTTTTTTTTCCCTCTCAGTGTGATATGGATGAATTCATTCTCACTCCTTGTACAGAAACACAAATTTGGGGTAAAAAAAATAATAATCACATGACTGTAGAGTGATCTCTGCAGTACCAAAAATAGTAGAAGTCTCCATATAATCAGATACAGGGAGAAGTAAAATCCCCACTACTACCCCTGTCCCCTACTCTGTACACAGAGGAGCCCTGATCCTGCAACTGGATTCACATGAGTAGACTTTTGGAGTCACAGAGAGTTCCAGAGAAGTCACTGGGGCTTTGTGCAGGTGCAGAGGTCCACCAGCACTTATTCTATTGCACTGCCTGTAGCTCAGAGGAGTGGGCTCATAAACCATGGTTAAAGGGAGAAAATTGTTATTTTAAATCTTGTTTAATAGTTTAATTATTTTCTAACCTCATTATAAATTCCAGTTTGCAAGTCCTAAGCCAACATGCTTCATCATTTATAAGAGTTATGGGGTAGGTAGGTGTACAGAATTTAAATGTGGAGAAATTAACACATTTGAGGCCACATCTCCAAAAACAGCCACTCGCTTGCCTGGAAAGTTACTTGATTTGTACGTGGAACTGTATATTTTCAATGTGAAACTACTTGTTCACACACATGAAGTGGGGACAATCGAAGCATCTCTTCTGGGAATCTAGCCCACTGAGTCCTATCAGAGACAAATAGTAGTTCCTACATATTTTGTATGATGTCATAAACTTAAAGTCAAGGGTACAGCATTATAAAAGAGCTCAGGAAGAGAGGAAAGTTTAAGAAAAAGGAAAGGCACTGTACTTTTTGTGCTTTGATAGTACCTGTACATCAGGATGCACTATTTTGTTTTGTTTTTCAAGTGATTGCAATAGCAACAGGAACTCCATTGCCTCATTTACCAGCATTTGCAGTAGCCAGTGCAGTTCTTACTTTCACAGTGATGAAATGGACTCAGGTAAGATTAAAAAATAATCTACAAATTCCTCTATTAGTTCTTTTGAAGATAGTTTTTGTTTGTTTTATTCATAGGCATGTCTGTCTTCATCATAGTAAGTGGCAAGAATGTAGCATTTCACTTCTGCTTAGTGTATGTAGCACTTTTAGCCTTTCTGTATAACAAAGCCAATTTTCCAATCCAGCTGAAAATATAGTGGATTAGTAAAAGATATCAGAGACTCATTTTAACCAGTTTCCCACCTTGGCCTGGGCAATGCATTATGTTGCTCAAAAGAAGAGGAATTTTACATTAACAGGAAGTTCTGACTCAGACAGGAGACAAGACTCTGAATACAAAATATCACTGTGTACAAATGCTGGGGAGAGTGAGACCAAAGAAAGACACGCTCACCATAATACTGTGTTCTATGTCAAGGTTGAACTTAAATAATCATAAATGCAAATTCTTACCTATTTGCCACTGGATAGTTCCTTTTTTGTTTTAATGCCATATTTATCCCTTTTGAAAAACTACTGAACTATCAGAGTCATTTCATTAGCAATAACATTAAGATTGTGAAATATTTGCAGGGTCCTTATAAAAATGTTATGTCAGTGCATTCAGTGACTGTGGTCTAGGTGGTATAAATAGCTAGCTGATATTTCAGTGATCTTGTCATTTTTCTTTCAGAGAACTGTGGTCTAGTTGATGGAACACAGATCAGGGACACCTGACTCCTAGTTTCTGTTCCCAAATTTTACAATATGGCCTGGGCATTTTGCTTAAAGTTTCTGGCCCTTAGTTTATAAAAAGGTATAAATAATACAATAGTTACCTACTTCACAAAGGGTGATGTGTGATTTATTGGACAGATGCCATTTTGTTGTTGTTTACTTTTGCTACATTATAAAAATACTCTACAAAAGTATCTCACAGATTAGTGTGAAGTGCTAAATACAGAAGGATCTAAAGGCTTAAGCATCAGCTTGCATGCTTAACAGAGTAGCCCAGATCTGTATGATTTTGAAAAGTATGCTGATCCTTGAAGTTAATTATGATTTAAAATATTTTACACACAGGTGATGAACTTCCCTTAAGTGTTCGCATTTCTCATGATAAACAGGACAAACTTCATAGCTGTTTGGAGCATCTTTTTGGTCAGGTATGAGATTTTTTTTCTTAGACTGCTTAACAGTATTGGTCTATATTCAAACCATCAGGGAAAAGCTGGCTGCTGCAAGTGGGGGTTTCCTTGCTCCTTCTGCTTTCCACTGTTTACTTGAATGATATGTATTACTTTTTATCCTTTCCTGGGGCTACTAACCCAGAATTACTGAAGAGAACAGTTCCTTAGATTTATCCTAACAAATTTTCTAGTCTTGAGTTGTTAGCTACAGCCAACATTTAAATTAACGTCGTTACAAACAAATATAAAGTAATCATTTTTTTCACTATTGCTTTTTCTCATTCTAAGCAGATCTTTCTAAACATTGCTATGAGAAAGGCAAGCCACTCACAGAACTTTGATCCTAACAGGTAGACTCAATTGTCAATCTTCTGAAAGGACCAGCTGTAATGCGGGCCTTTGAACAAACCAAGTTCTTCACGCCAGGTCGAGGCCTGCAAGGTAACATTTAAAGCTAACTACTAGAATCAACAGGTGGCACAAAGAGATACAGGGCATATCTGTATGAATATATAGTATTTGATATGGATGTTAAAGAACAACCCAATCTTTTCTATTCATGTTATATCTGGAATAATTGCCATTCAGAATTTTTATTACATAGCTATTACTATTCTTAGCTTGTACATTTTCACTTTCCTTGCATAAGGCATTTAGGTTTTCTTGAAAGTTAATTAATAAATTACATCCTCTGAATTGAATATAAAATTGCTGAGACTTTGAAGCAAAAAATCCATTTTAACGTATTACAAGTGTTTTTCTGATTCATGTTTTTTTCTGTCCTAGCAACTGAAGCACTTTCTGATTATATTTAACTATTAATGCTTGGCCTTTTCTATCTTTGTGGCTATTTTCTTCCTGTAAAATTGTACTTCATAAATAATAAGCAACACTTCAGTATGAATTCTTATTCTAAATATTAATTATTTAAAATAATTCTAGGTGTAATTTGAGGCCCCGATCCTTCTGAGAGTTATGTACATGATTAATTTTAGGTCTGCATGCATGCTTCTATATGTGTAGGTCCAAAGTTAATCATGTATATTAGTGTTAAGTCTAAACTTAAATGTGTGTGAAGTGTTTGCAGGATTAGAGCCATTTAGCAGGATTGATACACTTTTAAAAATTGCTACTGAAAGGCTTTTTGGGTGAACAGAGTATGAAAAAAGACTGTATTGGAGATTGGGAAATACAACTGAATGTGGTGGGAAATAGAAATAATGCTACTGTAAAATGCTTTGGTTTCTGAGTTAGTGTCAACATATACAACTTTCAGCAACTCAAATGCATTAATTATAGAGGGTCATTGATCAGATCCTTAGCTTTCATAAATCAGCATAGTTCCATTGAAGCCAGTGAAGCCACACGCTTATATACCAACTTGTTATCTGACCCTTTGATGCATCATGCCCTTCCACTCACTGACCCTGCAGTGAGTCTGCCCAGAAGTTAATACAGACATAGTGAGATTTCTTTCTAGCAACTATTTTCATTTTTAGAACCTTAAAGTTGTTTTTAGGGAAAGGTGGGTATGACCCACAGATGACATTTATGCACACCAATATTTTTCTTTGTTTTCAGACTGGCAAAATTTTCCACGACAAACCATTGAGAAAACATGATTTAATTATAAATGTTCAGCTAGGTGCAAGATATGAAATATCCAATATAAAGACCCAAAAAGATATCCATTTCACAAAGATGATTTAGAATGAGAACTAAAAAAAAAGGGGGATGTATATTTGGTGTGACAATGCAGCTCTATATAGATATACCATAATAATATCAGGGATACTTTTAGTGATCTGAAGGCTAGTCTGGGTTAAACAGCCAAAGTTTCTGTGTTAAGTAAGGAAGATTATTTTTCTGATAATTTTGGTATAGCTTATTGTCCACTATTATATGAATTCTTGAGTGAATGCAATAAAGGTTTAAAAAAGCCTTTAAACCATGAAACATGTAGTTGAATTCATGTGATTTAAAATAACTTATTACTGATGTACTTTTTACTTGTTTATTTTACTAATTACTTGACTTTTTATACGAGTATTTAGTTAATTAAATTATCTGAAAAGCTATAGGTAACAGCAGTCAAGACAAAATTTCAGGAAATTGCAGGCACTTCTTAATGTTAAGACTATTCAACTCAGAAAGAAATAAGGTGGGTTTCTGAGGATGTTTAAACTAAAGAGGTATTTTTTGCCTTTGCTTAGAGTTTCAGCAGGAAATGGAACCTAAGCTTAGCTGTCCAAAGAGATTACGACTTCACATCAAGCAAGACCCTTGGAACCTTCCCAGCAGTGTTCAAAATCTTGCACAGAATATCAGAAAATTTGTTGAAGGTCAGTAAGAAAAAGCTAACCCTCAATAAACTCATAGCTAATGAGGGAGGGGAGAGGAAGGATATAACAGGTTTATGTTGTCCTTGAGGCCAGGTCTGCAGAGTAGCATGTAGCCAATAGGAAATTTCTAAATTCCAGCACAGCTTGTGATCTCAGTAGCAAGACTAATGGAGAGTAGTTTAAATCAGAGATTCTCAAATTATGGGGTATGCCTCCTTCGGGAGGTGTAGGCCTGCAGCAGGGGAGGTGCCTGTTGCCTGTCTTTTGGCCAGGGTGTGGGGCTGCATGTCAGAGTGAATCCAGAACTCTGCGTGGGCTGGGAAGGGGCAGAGGGAGCCAGGGCTCCACCCAGGGAGCAGTGCAGGAATGGGGGCATACCAGGGGGCAGGGATACCAGGGAAAGCAGCTGGCAGGTGCTACTCTGCTCCACCTAGGGCTATGCTCCCCAGCGTGGTCCTGCCTGCTGCAGCGCAGTGGCTCTCCTACTTCCCCATGCTCCCCCCTCAGCATCACAGGATCTCTCATGCCCCCCATTTTATTCCCATGCTGATGCCCAGCTCATATAGGGCTCCTCCATCTACCCTGGTGCGCCTCCCTTTGGCTGAAGCACTCCCTCCAGCATCCAGGGGCTCTCCTCCATCCCCATGTGTCTCCTCTTCTCAGCCCTGCCCTGCAGTGGTGGTGTTGTGGCTCCCCTTTTTCTTCATGGTCCCCACCCCCATCACAGCCCCATCCTGCAATATCCTGGGGGATTCACGTCATTCACTGCAGGGCTACCACTCATTCCTGGGCAGTGGGGCTGGGTGAATTGGGCTTACCAGAAGGGTTCTCTTTCTGGTCCTCTGAAGCTGTTCATTTCTGGGTCAGTGCCCCCATCAAAGCGGCAGCCCTTGTATGAAGTGGGCTCTGAACTCTGCTGAGGTCCTTGGTGTCACTTTCCTCCCTATTCCCGGGGAAGAGCCAACAGGGGTCAGGGTCCCTGTGGCTGTTTAGGTCAGGTCTTAGGAGGATCCGGGGCCTTGTGCTGTTCTTGTTGGAGTGATGCATTCCCTCCTCCATGGTAATCATGTAGTTCCAGCTGGTGACAGCGGTGGTCAGTACTGGCTACTAACTCAGCATCCTCTTTGGCTTCTTGCTGCACTGGACCTACATGGAGCTCCTGGGGCTTGCAGACTTGTGAGTGCCACACTCTGGCCCCCATTCTGCCTGGGAACTCTGCTGCCTTCACGTGATGGGCCACATGCACTAAAGGGGGCCCCTGTTCCCTGCCTGTAGGCCCAGCACCTGTGAGACCTTGTCTCTTCATCCTTGGGCCCCAGAGAAGTTAGGGTTTGGGAAGGTGTTGCACAGTAAGTGGGAACTATGATGACCTAAAGTGTTTGTGCAGTTTAATCGCTGCTGCAATTTGTACTCTTTGTAATAGAAGTGCAAGATAACACACTTTTACTTTTATAATTATATTGATCAAAGCCCTTCTACTTTATTACTTGTATCTTTGCAAAATATAGGATTTTCAGTTATTTGTGTTGTCTTAATAAACTGTGGAGAGGTGCAGTGTTGTTTTTATTAGCTTAGGGAAGCTCACTATGACAAAATCTGAGAACACCTAATTTAAATAGTATCTCGGGGGTAGCTAAGGAGAGATGCCAGCAGAAGCTTTAGCGGCCAAAGGGAATATTGTCTTCTCTGAGTAGCAGGCGCAAGGGGAATTTGGACCCTTAGATGAAATTGCTGAGTGATTCAAACACCTATTGAAGTTAGTAGTCCTGATTCTGGTCCCACTGAATTCAGTGGGAACACTGACATTCAAAGGGAGCATAGCAGGCCTAATTGAACTTGAGTGTGCATTTCACAGGACATGCTCAGCACTTTTCAGGACCTGCCTTTTTGATTGTGCTGTTTGATAGGGAAGCAGTGGAAAAGAGAAGCTTAAGGGATTTATAAACTATGCAGTAGAATATTGCAACATGCCTCTCTTTGTGGGAACCAAAGCCAGATGTAGGTTGCTTCAGTCTAAGGTTAAAATTATTTGTTGGTACATTTAGCAGCTTTATTTTATTGGCTAATTTCCATGACATCCCATGATGAAACTGCTCGATTTCAAACTACCAAAAGAATTTGTGATATGGTTTATAAATATAAACTTTAAAAACCATAAGAACGGTCGTACTGGGTCAGACCAAAGGTCCATCTAGCCCAGTATCCTATCTTCCGACAGCGGCCAATGTGAGATGTCCCAAATAATACCCTATGGTATTTCTAACTTTAGATCCTCTGAGGTCTTCAGACACTGGAATAGAAAAGTCCAAAACCACACAAATCTCTCCTCCATTTAGTACAAATCACTAAGGTCAAAATCTGTGAAATCTAGGAAGCCACGTCAACAAAATACATATTTATATTGTAATGGCTACCACAGAATCAACAGGGTGTTTTTTCAAAAAAATCTCGTTTCTAGCAAAAACCAAAACCCAGGTACATTCTAGCATTAATCATGGATGGTGTAATGGTTTTGAAGAAGTGAAAACTTAAGTTTTCACCAATCGTTTGACACTCTCTTAGAGCTTGTCGGAGCTCAGCAGGCCATTCTGATGTGACTAGTTTGTCCATAAATGACTTAAATAAGCTTATGCCCACCTCAAAATTGGTCCTTTACGAATCTCACCAAGATTGTTCAAATAAATCTTGTTTTAAGTTTATTGGAAAAGTTACTTTCTTTTTTAGAGTGTTTTAAAGAAAGGTTCAACGGGGTCCAAATGACCTCCTGCTTCTGCATAATACAGAGTTTCTCTTTTCACAACACTGTCATTAAATAACAGTGATTTTATTAGACAGATCTTTGGTGCCTGGCTGGACAATAAACAAAAGCATAGTGTGTCAAATTGGCATTCTGCTGCAAAAATGCAGATTAAAAAAATCAGTTAAGAATTTATTAAATCTTTATTTTTAATGACTAATTTTAAAGTAAATGTTGTGCTTGTAAAAGATGCTGAGTTATGACATCTGAAGAGTGAAGCCCTCTGTCCACACAGATGCTACTGAAGCCCAGGAGCATGAGCTTCCTTATATTGCCCTACCAATGGGTCCCAATCATGGTCTGAGGATATAACTCTGGAAGTGAAAAGATATCCCACTCTCTGTCCATTCCATCCACGGCATCTGATAATTATCTACTAGAAAATTGCAGCAATCAGCTCTCATGTGACTTCTTTAACCAAATTCATCATTTGTTAATAAATTTAGTCACTACTGTGTTTGCCTGGATCCAATTAAATAAGTCTGTTCCCCATTGCCAGTCCCCTCAGCCACGTGCTCTACTTATTTTTTTCATTTTGAATTTGAAAAAAAAAGTTTTAATTGATTTCTCAAAAATTATTCTAATATCTCATGAGTGTTCATAAAAAACACTCAGGGGATCCTGGGCAAGACCATCACCCCTGTCCTTACACCAGGTAATAGGGGTAGTGTGATGAAAAGGGGCTCTAAGAGCCCAGCTCCCCATGAGGCTGGCAGAGGCACTATCAGAGTCAGCCATAAGGCTGGCTTTGGAGGACCCTTTACAAGTCCTGGTGAAATGGGTGTGTCAAGGGTGTGGATGCAGCACAGAGTGTTGCAAGATTCTGGGCAGTCCTGTGACCCATAGGGCAGCCTGGGGAAGATGCTGTTACTTATACAGCCCTGGGAGCCTGTCTAAGTTGTGTTGTGGGTATCTCCAGCCCCCAAGTAGTCCAGGATCAGGAGAGCACAAAGCAGGCTTAAAGCAACTTTCAGAGTCCCTTCCTCTGGGCTGCAAGTTCTGTGCTGTGCCTCTGAGTTTCATGCTATTTGTTGTCTCCACAAATGATCAAGGAATACAGCAGACAGACTAGCCAGCCTGCAGCTCCATTTTGGGATATTTCTGACTGAAACTAATATGAGGTTTGAGCAGAGAATTTAAAGTTACTTGACCTCTCCCTTTTGCTCTTTTATTTATCTGATTCAGAAAGAACAAAAATTGGTCCCTAATTCATTTTTATATTTTGCATTTTAAGACAAAAATTATTTCAAGCCAAAAGCTGAATTGATCTTCCTCTCAGATCTGTATTTCAGTGATCAGGCACAAAACACAGGAGTCAGTCAAAATATTATTAATGTTTTTTCTATTTAGTATTTAAAATATTTTGTATTTGCGCTCAATGTGGCTGGTTGAAAGTGTTGCCATACAACTTAGCAAGCCCATCCTTGGTTAGGCCATTAGTGTACTCTTTAAATGAACGTGTTCAATAGAATTTCAGTTATACGTAGGTGAATCTTCATATTTCTACATAAGCAGAAGTTAAGTCACTATAATAAATAGGGAGAAAAGAGGACATTTATGTCTCTTGAGTCAGATTTAGGTTTCTATGGTAAATAGATGAGGAAGCCCTCAAAGCCTCTTTGGTTACCACCTAAAGAAATGTTTAGTGGTGAATAGAGGGTATAGTGATTGAAAACTTGTTTAACCATTATTGATGTTAACTAAGTGAATCCATTTATTGAAAACTGACTCCAGTGCTTAGATTGTAATAGAAAATTCAGAAGTGGTTGTATTTTCTTGTTGATAGGTCTGTTGCCTTCAATAACATGCTGTATTAAATTAGAATGATTCACTGTTTAAAGCAGATGGAGTTGTAGGAACCCCACAAAAGACATGTTTAACTTTTACATTGCAATGTTTTTTTAATTTCTGTTGTGTAATAAATAGGAAGAAAAAAGAAAATTCTTAATACCTTCAGGATGGTCTTTATAGTCTGTCAATTTTATTATTATTGGAATTGGATGAACACGTCAAAGTATTCATGAATATGCACTCAGATTAAAAACAATAATTTTCCTGGGAAGTAAATAAAAAAACTTCTTGTTGACCTGATGTATAGGGATGTGGTTTATTATAGGCTCACCAATGATCTGACTAGTAGGTAATCGGGTCCTTGTCCTGAAATCAGGTCACAGAATTAGAGAATGTAGAGAATTCAATAATTTGTAGGGTCCCTTGCGGTGTGTGGCAAGAACACTCATGCCAAGGTTTAGAGTTTTTTATTAAAATAAAGGAAAAAGTCATCAAAGCTCAAACCCATAGAATCAAAAAAGAAATAATACAGTTCTGTGAGTACCTATGGTATCATTCCTTACAAAAGCTACTTTAGACTAGCATATTTACACACTTTCTTGGCAACCTGGTGATGGGAGACAAAGACCAGCCTTGTCTCTGGCATGCTAAGTGAGTCAGATAGTCCAGGTTCCTCAATGCCCAGATGGTGGAGAGAAGGATCAAATGTAGAGTATCTAAGCTATACTGCCAAATCTAAGCTGGTAGCTAAACAAAAGAGGAACTAAAAGAACCAAAAGAGCTAAACGAACTAAACTCCACATGATAGTTCGCCCTCCTATAGGGTTTTGACACTATCCTGAATATTCATGTCAGTGCCCAACCTTCCATGCCCAAATCTTATTTCCTCACCCACACAAATCTTTGGGTACACTTACTCTATAGGCTTAATATGCATATTAGTAGCACATCCAGACATATTAATACCAATTATCTCATTCTCAAAACCCATTACATTTGGCCTGAACTGCTACTTCCATGTTCTTGTTGTGGTTACCAGTGTGTCCCAGTCTAAGTCTAAAAGAGTAACAGGTAAGCCATTTATCTATGCCAAAGGTTACAAGCACTCATGCTAACTTGCTCTAGCTAATCATACAGGATACAGATCTGTGGGTTCCTTGCGTTACAGCCAAATATAATGGAGTAATGTCTACAGAAACTATTCAGTACAAAAATATAAGCCAAAATAATATCATCAATCAAACCAATAAAGAAAAAACAGAATGTATAATATAGCAAGCTAGCAGGCTAGCCCTATGGGCTACAGTCAAGATCTCTTACTATTGAAACTTTTATCCTATAATATGGTTAACTAGAAGAGGGGGAAATCAGGCAGTACAAGTCAGCCTTGAAGGGCTAATAAATGGAGGGAATTTGTAGGAGGAATGTGAGGCTGAATGAAGCACAGGTTCAAGAAGGATATTACTAGACCCTAGGTAATTGGCTCAAGAAAAGGTGCAGACTCGCTTGTGGGAGAAAGTGGCTAGCCATACCAAGTTGGCAGACCAGGGAGCAGCAGATGAGAGCAATAGCAGACCTGTGCAGATCCTTGAAGTTGAAGAGTTTGAATTTGATGTGGAAGAGGTCAGAAGCCAATGCAAGGATTAAGGGAATAACATTATCAAAGAGGCAGAGAAAGATTAATTTAGCTGCAGCACATTAGATGGACATGAGGGCCCTACTATGAGAATCAGCCAGCCCAGAGGGAATGAAGTTGCAGTAGTCAAGGTCAGATGACTCAGACAGGAGCCAGGATGTCAGCAAGAAAGATGGAATGGGAGGGACATTTTACAACATTATTAAGGAAAAACTGACAGGTCTTAATAGCCTGGATGTGGTGGAAAGCAGAGAAAGGAATTGAATATAACAATAAAGGTACATGATTAGGGTCCTCAATGATCTGTAGAGTTTTCTACAGAGATAGAAAGGGGAAGGACTGAGAAAGGTCTATGAGAAAATATTGAGTTCTGTTTTTATATTGTTCACGCTGAGTTAGTGACTAGATATCCAGAAAAAGATCAGAAGATCAGAGAGGCTGATGCCAAAAGTTTCTGGGCCCAGGAGTCAGAGAGGCAAATGCACCAGGCTTTTTAGGCAACAAAGGCTTTTTAGGCCTTTAATGAGGCTTTTTAGGCAACAAACACAAATGCTGAAGAATCTTGCCAACGTACAGGTCCAACAGTCTTGTGCTCACCTTCTTTTACAATCAATGGGGAACTCCATTTTAGTAGCACCCTACATCTTTCTATGTGGCATCGTGGACCACAATCCTTCCTTTACTGCTCCACATGGGTGGACAGTAAGCAATACTACAGCTTCACATACACTGAACTGTGAGAACCATGGTTGGTGTATGTTTGGTTGAAATTGACTGAAATGGGGACACGTTTTCTAGCATTCTATTCTTAAAGTTCTGCTCTGCTAATGTATTTTATAAGTTTGCTCTGTATTGTTTTTTAATTGCAAATTATTTTTGCACTGGTTTTGTTACACAATACATTTTTAGTTTTAGAAATTTCATCTTGATTGCTTCATAGCAGATGTAGCAAAATGCCTGGTGCTACTGATAGCACACATTAATTGTAATTGAACAGGACCACAGGACTATAGGTTTCAATGCAAAACATGTAATAATTATAAATGTAGAGTAAGCACTGCATAATTCATAGGTTCACTAAAAGAGATAATGTGATATTCATAAATGTATACCAAGCACTAAACAGTTCCTAGCAACTCCCAAAACTTCAGGACCTGGTAAAGCAATGCCCAGCACAGCATATTACTGTGTCTGACTGATAAATGCCCTTTCAGGACCTCCCTGAGCAGCATAGCTCCACGTTGACTTCTTGTAATAGCCCTTGTGTCTGGCTGTTCAAAGTCAGCAGACAACTGCTCCACTTCTACTCTGGTAACAATTTTTCCACCCTTCCCTCACAGATATTATGCAGGACACAACAGGCAGCTGCAACCATTGCAATGTTTATCTCAGTGAGATAGAATCTAATAAATAAACATCTCCAGCACCCCTTCAATCTACTGAAAGCACATTCAACTGTCATTCTGCATCTGCTGAGACAGTAGTTGAACCTTTCCTTGGCATTGTCAGGGTGGCCAGTATATGGCTTCATGAGCCCGGGAAGCAAAAGGTAGGCTGGGTCACCCAGAATCACTATTGGCTTTTCAACATTGCCAATGGTAATCCACTGGACAGGAAAGAATGTCCCAGCTTGCAGCTGTCTGAACAGTCCTGTATTCTTAAAAATGCAAGTGTCATGCATCTTCCCTGACTAACCCACATTGATATCAGCAAAGCGTCTCTGGTGATTCACCAAAATTTGAGCAACCATAGAATAATAGCCCTTACTGTTGATGTACTCTGTTGCAAGGTGGGCTGGTGCCACAATCGAGAAATGTGTGCCTGTGATGCGGTGTTCACCCCACACAGGACTGGAAGGAGTTAACGTGGCCAGATAGACCTGGTAACTCCACAAGCTGCAGCTGGAGGAAGAGACAGGGAGCAGGGATAGATTGCAAGCAGGCTCAGCTGGGACAGAAGAGGCAGGGCCTATAAAACAAGGAAACTGGCAAGAGACTGGGGCTGCAGTCACTCCCTGGGAGAAGGGAGGTGTGTTTGAGCTGGCAATCCCAGAGAGGTGGGGTGGCCAGGAAAGTAGGAGAGGGCTCAGGGAAAAGCAGTAAGATGTAGAAGGGAACAGACTTTGGCTGCTGACTAAAGGGTTCCTGAGCCAGAACCCAGAGTTAGAGGGTGGGCCCAGGTTCCCCTGCCAGTCACTGAGGGAGTAGTGCTACAAGGTAGTGAATGGGAAAATTGCCTAGGACTGCTGAAGGAAGGATGGAAATACACTGAGTGACCTGGCTGGAGGGCTGAATTATGAAGAGGACGCCATGGTTCCTGGAATGAGAGAGGGACTGCAGACCAGAGAGAGAGATGGAGAGACTACATGCAACTGTGGGAGGGGTGTTGACTTGGTGAGCACCACCCTGTCACAGTGCCGTCTGTCACCTCACCATCGTTCAAGAACTCCATAGCTGCAAATCCATCCACGATGCCCTGCACATTGCCTAGCATCACAATCTTGCACAGTCTCGATGACCCTGCATACTTGCATTTCTCCTGTGGATTTTCCAACTGCAAAATGACTTTCCATTGACCAGTAGCAATCTGGCATTGCAATCTTCCATAGTGTGACCATCACTCACTTATTGACTGTCAATGCAGGACTCATTCTGGTGTTCCAGCACTGGAGGGCAGGGGTGAGTTTGGGATGCAGAAAGGTGGCTTTTCACATCTGTAAGTTCTGCAGTCACTGTTATTTCAGGCCTGCAATATGATGCAATCCCACCGGTCAGTGCTTGTTTCTAGAGTCCAGAAGTGATGCTCCATTGTCTGCTCCAAGGATACCACCAACAATCTTGAATTGATTTTCACTGTGTCCTTTAACAATCTATCCCCAAAGAAATCATAATGTGCGCTCTTGTTGCGGTACTTCCTGTGACTCTGCAAATACTGGAGGACCGTTAGTCCTGTGCCAGGTTCATGTCAGTAGTGCAGAGTTGTACAGGCTCCATGTTCCTGTCAGATGGTGGACAGCAAAAAGTGCCACAGGGGTTTGTGGTATTTAAAAAACAGTTGTAAAAATTATGGGATTGGGATCGAGAAAGTTGCATGATGGCAACTTGCCCCCCTAAATCCCAGAGTTCCCTGCATAACTCATTTCTGTCCCACAACATATTGCAAAAATCCCCCCAAAGGCATTGAACTGGAGGGTGGCTCATGGCACACTAGAATACCTACCCATGGCACACCGCACTTTGCCTTGACATGAGCGTTTCTTCTGAATACGCAAAGCGCTGATGCGAGCAGCCAAGTATGCACATGCAGGAGCAAAAGACTAACTGCGGCAGCTTTACACCAACGTAGCTTATGTCGTCCAAAGTTTGTAACATAGATATGGCCTAATTCCTTTGTACTCCTATTTGAGGCAGTGTTTGCAATTAACTTTGCAACAAGGCCATCTGGACAAGGCATCAGCTTATGGCCAGGCCTTTGTGTGATTGCACTGCAGCTTCTTCTACAATCTGGCAAGCCTGTCTCAGGATTTCTGAATCTATAGAGTCATTGCAGGGAAGCATGAGCTGTCCTGACCATAAACTTCCTCTCATACAAATCAAAATTAAAATGTTCTATCAATTTAATCAGAGCTAGGAGTTCTGTTTAGGGATGCAATCATTTATTTCAGGAAAACTTAGACTTTTGTAATGATAAGCTACCACCTCTCAGGTCTCTTGTGTTCTTGTGTCAGTACTGCCTCAAACTGAAAGCATTAGCATCTGTGTCCAATATGAAAGGAGTTTTAAATCATGGATGGTCCACAACAGTTCAGTCACCAGAGACTTTCAATCCTGGAAATGCTTCATCACACACTGCTGATGGCTGAAATGGTTTCCCCTTTTCACTCAACCAATATTCTCAATTGCAATATTGGCAACAGTGAGTCATCTGTAAAAGGAGCCATAGCCCTTTAAAACATTGCATATCTGAGAGTGTCTGGAGAGTTGACCAGCTCTGTACAGACTCAATTTTCTTTTTGTCAGTGGAGATTCCTTCCTCACTAATTATGTGCCCAGGGTACATTACCTCTTTTTGAAACAACTCACATTTCTTTGGGCTCCATTTCAAAATGGCTGCCTTCAGCGTCTCACAGACCACTTGTAAATTCTTTAGCTCCTGTTCAAATGTTTTATCAGGCCCCAGGATATCATCTAGGTATAACAGACAGGCTGAAAGGAGCATTCCAGGTAATACCCTTTCTATTAGCCTCACAGATATGGCTGGTGCATTGCTCTAGACAAAAGTCATCACTTTAAATTGCTACAAGTATCACTCAGTGAAAGCATTTCCCCCCTGTCTTTTGGATACACTCCCACTTGCCAGTAGCCACTCAAAAGATCCTGTGTGAAAAACCAGATTGCACCTGCCACAACATCTAGAGTATCATATATTGGAGGTAATGGATAAGAATCCTTTAAAGTGACTTCATTCAATTTTCTATAAATTCACATAGAATTTGGTGCTCCCATCCTTTTTCCCAAGGAATTGTTGAAGACTCAATAAGCCTTCCTGGTACATTGCCTCGGTGGTCTAAGAACATAACATAAGAACAGCCATACTGGATCAGACCAAAGGTTCATCTAGCCCAGTATCTTGTCTTCTGACAGTGGCCAATGCTAGGTGCCCCAGAGGGAATGAACAGGTCAGGAAGTCAACTGATCCAGCCCCTGTTGCCCATTCCCAGCTTCTGGCAAACAGAGACTAGGGATACCATTCCTTTCCATCCTGGCTAATAGCCATTGATGGACCTATTCTCCATGAATTTATCTAGTTCTTTTCTGAACCCTGTTATAGTCTTGGCCTTCACAACAACCTGTGGCAAAGAGTTCCACAGCTTAGCTGTGTGTTGTGTGAAAAAGTACTTTTTCTTGTTTGTAATAAATCTGCTGCTTATGAATTTCACTGGGTAACCCATGGGTTTTGTATTGTGTGAAAGGGTAAATAACACTTTTCTAATCATTTTTTCCACACCATTTATGATTTTAGAGACCTCTATAATATGCCCCCACTTTGTCATCTCTTTTTTAAGCCATTCCATACCCCTGTTTATCTTTATTGTCCTTCTCTGAACTTTTTCCAGTTCCACTATATCCTTTTTTGAGATATGGTGACTAGAATTGGATGCAGTATTCAAGATGTACGCACACCAGGGATTTATATAGTACTGTTCCTGGTGTCTGATTTGTGTCTATTTATTTTTTTAAGTAGAAAGAATAAATGGACACAAATCAGACATCAGGAATGGTAACATACAAAAGCCAGCAGGAGAACACTTCAGCCTCTCTGAACATTCAATAACAGATTTAAAAGTAGCCATTCTTCAACAAAAAACTTTAAAAACAGACTTAAAAGAGAAACTGATGATCTACAATTCATTTGCAAACTTAATACCATTAATTTGGGCTTGAATAGGGACTGGGAGTGGCTGGCTCACTACAAAAGCAATTTTCCCTCTATTGGTATTGACACCTCCTCATCAGTTATTGAGAGTGGACCACATCCACCCTGATCGAATTGGTCTTGTCAGCACTGGTTCTCCACTTGTAAGGTAACTCCCTTCTCTTCATGTGCCAATATATATTTATGCCTGTATCTGTAATTTTCACTCCATGCATCTAAAGAAGTGGGTTTTTTACCCATGAAAGCTTATGGCCAAATAAATCTGTTAGTTTTTAAGGTGTCCCTGGACTCATTGTTATTATGAAGCAGAGAGAGATTATAATAAAGAGGATAAGGGAAAATTGTTGCAGCCTGTAATTCTAGCATAAGCAGGAGAACATTATTCATAGGAACCTTAAATGCTTTTGTATTCAGAGATTCAACAGATCCCATCATAATGAGCTGCAAGAAATAGCCTCAACATAGCTACATACTTCAGATTTAAAATGTAATTTTCCACATACAGAAGCTTCAGTCACTAAGCAAAATGATCAGACTTCTAGACCCCAGTATATTAATCTTTAATGTGCCCTTAGGCTTCTTTTGTTCATCTGAAAACTCAGGCTGCTGAGGATGAGTTGTAGGCACATTTTCAAAAGTAGCCACTAATTCTGAGTGCCTTAATTCGTGTTTGCTTAATCTGAGATACCATGGGCCTGATTTTCAGAAGCGTTGAACACTCAGAACTCTCTTTGAAGTGGCTGCTCAACACTTCTAAAAATCAAGCCCTAAATCTTGAATGTTAGCCCCCCCCTAGTCAACAACCACTTCTTTGAAAATTGTGGCCTTTAATATATTTACTAAGTTTGCACAAAAGCCAAACTCTTGCATATCAGCTACTTCACCTAAGACAAATCTTTATACATTCATTGAAATTACCTTAAAGGCAGTGAATGGCAAGACAGTGCCAAAGATAACTCCAAGCGGATATTGGTTCTAAAATCCTATCTAGTGAATATAACAGAGGACTGGGACTTGGGGGACCTGGATTCAGTTCCCAGTTCAGCCACTTCTGCTGTCTCTGCAGTTTTTAATTATATGATCTCAAGGTCTCCATCCTTATTCAGTTCACAAGGCAGAGTGCTGAAGGGGAGGCACCAGACGGAGAGCTGGATTCTGTTCCTGGCTCTGTCACAGACTTCTCATGGGATGTTGGGCAAGACTGTCATAAGTCATACACAAAAAGAGGCTGCAGTAATCCTGGCATTTCCTACCTTTCAGGTGCTTGACTTTGGAACTGTGGCATCCTCTTCATGTAATTTTTGGCATGTAATTTAAAGCTATGTTACAAGATACAACCACTGTACTAAAATCTTATGAATTGTTACTTTTAGGAAGACACACAAATTATATAACATATAATTAATTTTCGTGTTTTGTACAGTCAGGGATCAGTATTTCCAGAGTACCACCAAGTTCATATAAGGCATATAAGCAGTAGTATTAAGTGTTTTATTTTACACTTGTGCACTTTGCTTTTACCATTTACCGCATACTCGTGGACTTAAAACCAATAGTTAGCTATACACCAACCCCCACCATCTAATTTAAAAGGACATTATTATTGCTGCAAATCAAGCACTTAAAAGTTAAAAAAAATCCCAAATTAAGGCTATCTGTGTATCTTTAATTCAGTCCCTTGTGTGTTTACACTATAATACAATTTTTAATTACATGATCACATTCTTTTTTTTCCATTGGATTTTTAATAATGCTCTTTATGTCATTTTTTAAATGTTCTAGGTTTTAAAAAATGCAAACTAAAAAACCACCCAGATAGTCTATCACTTGGCATCATATTGATGGGGATGGCAAGTATGCAGTCTGGTAGGTGCTGTGCGAGGGTTGAGCTTGCTTATTAAAGATGGAATCTATGGAGACTTGAGCTATTAAATTCTAGCAAGTCTTTGAGCATCTGCAAACTGATTTTTTTTCAAAGGCTTATAACTTGGCAAAATTTGAGCAGATTTTCACAGGAATGGCAATAGGCACATCCCTGATATGAAGTCCACCCTCCACCCACCCCACCGACACCGTATTTCAAGTCTCTTCTTCAAAGCGTAGGCATGCTAGAGCTTTCCAAAGCAAAAGTTAATGAATTTTTTTTAACATTGAGAAATAATGTATTTTCTCCTAGCCTTATTCTTAGAATTGGTGAGCCATTTTGCCTAAAATTTTCCAAAAACATTCAGCCTGAATATTCACTGTAGAAAATTTCAGCTCTAACAGACCTAATAATAGGTAGTGCTACCAACCCCACCTAAAATAAATAGGAAAGACCTTCCACGTTAAATTTTGAAAATGCAAAGGTTAGCTCAAATTTTAGGCCTCAGTGTACTTTTGACATTACTTGACCATAATTATTGTTGTTTACTAAAAGCACAACATAGTTTAAACACTTAGGAAAAATTTAAAAGTATTCTTATTGTGTTGCCTTGCTTCAGGTCAGAAAAATATTTAACTCATACTAAATTTTTGTACAAGAAAACAAAAAATAAAATCCCTAAAACTGAGATCGCAATAGAATGAAAATGCTCCAGAGATAGATTTCTCATGATGTATTGATATACAGCATGTGAACATTGATTCTGAGATTTAAGAATAAAATGGGGAAAATGATTAAAATAGGGCTAATCTTCCATGAGCAGAACTGAAATGAAGTGGAATTCCTTGTGCAAAAGATTTGGAGAGTTAAGCGAACAGCAATATAGACTGACCCTGCAGCTGCCTTTGCATGGATGGACCTGTGCCTCTGTGCAGTGCTGGTATGTGGGATCCTTGTGTTAGGGGTTGCACACAGGCATAGTAGTTCCACCGACATGGTTCTCTTTGCAGGATCGTAGACTTAGAATATGACTAATTTTCTCATCAAGTGAGATGTAAAATTAAGTTAACTGTTATGGAAAATGAATCTGTTTACTCTTTCTGATTACTGTAAAATCAGAATCTGCATATGCATTATGATATAGGGGATGTTTTTGACTATGTCCTAAACCTTTGTGCTTTTTTCCAGAGGTGAAGACAAGAATACTTTTGGCACTCCTTGAATATACAGGTACTTTTAATGGGCTAGTTTCAGTCTGAGGTTTGGTTTTTCGTTTTCTTTTTGAAGCACTGGAATGTCTCTTCACAGATGTTTTATATTTGTGTTATGAACCCAAAGAAGAGGTAAGTGGAAGGGAGGAATGGAGGAAGGGAAGATCCCAAACCCATTGACCACAACTTGGAATGTGAAGTTTTACCCTTACTATGTACACTAAGTGTTCCCGAAGACATGGCAATTTAAAATGAAAACTCTAGTAAATGAGAGACGATACAAACTGCATATTTATGTTTGGTATGCAAATTACCATCCCTCACTTATTTTGGATCTCAACAGGTGAAGTGGCTGCCAAAGCGCTGAGCTGGTATACAATATTTTTGCTGTCTTTTCTCCTCTGCTTTTCTACACCTACCTTCATTTTCCATCATTTCCTTTCTCCCTTTCCTTTTCTTTCCTTTATACCTCCAGCTTCTCCTGGCCCTAGTTTCCTTGTTGTTCTCGTCTTTCCTGGCCATCCCTATCCTTTCTCTATTTTTCCCTAATTCTTCAGAATATGATGGATTTAAAAAAATTATCACCCTGCTTTTTGGAAATGGTCTGCATTTTCCACGGTCTGCTTTGTCTGCATTGTTAACAACATGAAATATGCAAACGTATTTACAAAATAATGAATAAATGGGCATTCAATATTTAGGAGATAATGCTCATGGCAGAAGAGTGTCCAAGGCAATCTACAGCTTTTGCAGGTGGTTAAATGCCAAGTGAAGCAGAGACATTTGACTTAAAAGCCAATTATTATCATACAGTTTAGACAAACCACAGTATTAAATAAAAGAAAAGTAATGGTCCTTTGTTTTAAAGTATGAGCTTACAATTATTAGTAATTGTTCAAAAGTTTTAAATAAAGTGGCCAGTGCAGAGAAGAAGTGACATAACTGGACACCTGAAGGGCATAATTTTTAATCACTCCTATTTTGCAGATGCAACTAACGAAAAGCACAAATGATAGCAAATAGACAAGCAACTACAAAACTATATATGCAAATCAGATGTCTACATGCCATAATTTGTGCCCATAATTAATGGAGGCTGTAAAATGAGAGGTCAAGCTGAGGGCCTTTTATGAACCCATGCCCATAATGTCTGTAGGAAATTCAGTACTGTTTGCGAGAAGAAAACAACATTTGATTTTTCTGATCTGTGACTGGCTGAAATCCTTCTTTGGTAATATTCTGTGGCAATCTTTAAAGAACAGATAATCTCCAAAGAGGTCAGGGAGCTTTCTGAAAGAAAGAAATATTTAGTTTTATTTTCTTATATGGCTGAAAAAAATATAAAAAATTAATTTTATAAAAGAATAATTGCAGGGCTTGCATCATTTTACTTATTCTACAACTTTAGTTTTTATAGAGTCTCTCATAAAAACTGTATCACAAAGTGCTATTGAGTTCAATATTAAACACAGTGTTAAAATATGTTAGATGAGATTTGAAAATGTGAGGTGTTGGTGATACAGGAAGTCTGCATCAAAAGGCAGGCACTGCAGGAGTGAAAGATCTGTGAAGGCACAGTGAATTAGCTGCTTCTAGACAAATGGAGATAGCTCAGTGGGGAGCGTGGAGAGAACAAGATCCATACTGGTGCAAACATAGTTCGGTGTTAATAATCAGGAAGGCCTGTTAGAACATAATGTGAACTGGGGAACCAGTGGGATTATCTGATCATGGGGGAGATTATTGTATTTCTCTATAATGAGAAAAAAGAACAGCAGCAGCATTTTCTACATATGTTGGATTCTGAAGAATAGAACTTGGAGAGGTCATAGAGAAGGAAGTTTCAGTAATCAAGATTAGAAAACATAAAGGCTTGGATAATGATTTCAATAGAAATGGTGTAAAGAAGTATTAGCAATTGTGGACAGTATTCTGAAAGTCCTTACAGACAGGTAAGAGAAATAAAGCAAACTCATGGTCAAAGATGTTTTCAAGGTTAGAGACAGTGGAAGCAAATGTGAAGTTTGAGTTAAGAAGGAAGATAGAGAGAATGGAGTTATGTTGAGGAGGCTCCTGTTGCCCATGAGAAGCACACATTTTGTTAAGAAGGTGTTAGGATGCAGGGTTATTTCTATCGATGCAGAATTATTTTTACTGGTTACCTGGTCAGGTGAGTCCTATAGTTCCATTCCAGAGATATAAAAGGGTTTGAGCCTCTCTGTGAGAGAGGGAGAACTAGGAGCAAGGAGAAGAGACCCTGCAGAGGGAAACCTCAGGAAGAAGCAGGGCTGGTGCAAGGAAGTTTTGCGCCCTGGGCGAAACTTCCACCTTGCTCCACCTCCCCACCCAGATAACCCCAACCCCCGCAGAAGCTAACCCCTCCTGGGGAGACCACCCCGCCCCAGAAGCTAACTCTGCCCGGGGACACTCCCCTGCGGAAGCTAACCCCACTTGGGGAGACCCCCACTGTGCGGCAACTAACCCTGCCTGGGGAGCCCGCCTTAGCTCACCTCGGCTCCGCCTCCTCTGCTAAGCACACCAGCGCTGCTCTAATTCTCCCTCCCAGGCTTGTGGTGCCGATTGGAGGAGACTTAGAGCGGGGGCTGTGTGCTCAGCAGAGGGGCAGAGTGGAGGTGATCTGGGGCAGGGAGCTGTTCCCCTGTGTGCCCCCCCCATTACTGTGGGCAGCCCTTCCCACACCCCCACCCCAGCTCACCTCCACTCCACCTCCTTGCCTGAATGGGCTTTTAGGCGCCCTCAACCACTAGGCGCCCTAGGTGGCCGCCTTGTTTGCCTAAGTGGTGGCACTGGCCCTGGGAAGAAGCCAACTTCAGGCTGTTTTCTGTACTGTTATTTCAGTTAATGGAAAAGGGAAAATCCCAGAATGGGGACAAGTTTGGGTTCTAACCCACTGTGTTTTTACTTTATTGAAAACAGAATAGGGATCCTGTCTGTTCACAATGGGCCCAATTCACCATTGTCCTACACCATATGTAGTCATTGATATAAGGGCAAAATGGCTATAAAACTGCCAAATCAGAACAAATGTTTTACAGCCACTTTGCATTCAATTCTGACATGTGAAATGACTACCAAGGTGCAAATCAGTGGAGAATCATGCCCCTCAACTTTTACCTTGTTAGAACTAACAGGGCCTGAGCCACAAAATTAGGATCTGGATTTTGAACACCCCAAAATGTGGGTTTGATTGCAGTAGGGGGCTCACCATTTTGCTAGGCTATCTCAAATTCACACCCTTTTGCTCTCAGGTGAAGAATACTTCTTCTACCTTTGTGAAGTCAGTAACCAGGAAGAATTACAATATCCCAACATCTTTATCAGCCTTCATGAATGGAGTTGTAGTGTTAATAAAAGGAACGCTTTGAGAGTCACATGTAGTTAATTACCACAGGAATTATGCACTAAGCCTCAATGCAATAAACTCTAGATGCTAATAAAGTCTTACTCCAATGGTGACCAAACATCCCCAAGTGTATACCAGCCTCACTCCCAGGTTAGAGAACACCTCTTTCCCATTGGATTGGTGGCCAATGTTTCTATAAAGGATGAGCTCACACCAGCCAGATTCTATTCCCGCTGTCATCCTCAGGGGCCGGAAGTTGTAGTTGGAGTACTAGTCAGGGCTTCTTCTCCAAGGAACTGGATCTTCCCTGGCCTGCAGTCACCCAGTCCCTGCTGGCTGCCCTGTGTTACACCTCTGGTCCCACCTTCTCTCTAGGCCTGTCTCACAGCCCTTGTGTTCGGGTTGTGGTTGGGCCTGCTGTGGTCCAGCAGCAACATCATGTGACCCCAGTCTACAGCTCACATCCCCCAACTGATAGGCGAAGAGTTGACCAACTGACCTAATACCATTTATAACTGTCCAAAACTTGGGCAGGGCAGACTCTCCTCTGGAGTAGCATCTCCATCCTGTAATGGGAAGAGGGCTGATAGTAGGATGTTGGACATGGGTAGAATAACCAATCAGCTTTCTTGGGGATGGAGTGAGGGGCCATTTCTTCCCCTTGACATGCCCCCTAACCAGTCAGAGCTCAGGCAGCAAGGCAAGTGTTTCACAGCCAGGGCCGGCTCTAGCAATTTCGCTGCTCCAAGCATGGCGGCACGCCGCGTCGGGAGCTCTGCCGCTCGCCGGTCCCGCAGCTCCAGTGGACCTCCCGCAGGCGTCCCTGCGGAGGGTTCACTGGTCCCACGGCTCTGGTGGACCTCCTGCAGGCATGCCTGCGGTGCTCCACCGGAGCCACGGGACCAGCAGACCCTCCGCAGGCACACCTGCGGGAGCTCCACTGGAGCCACCTGCCGCCCTCCCATCAACCAGCAGAGCACCCCCACGGCTTGCCGCTCCAAGCACGTGCTTGGCGCGCTGTGGCCTGGAGCTGGCCTTGTTCACAGCAATGGTGCTGCCATGTGGAGCAGGTCTTTGTTTTAGGTGCTGGTTCCGGTTTGGATACAATCTAGCTGTGACAGGCAGAAAGCAGAAAAAGACAGGAGAGGAGACATTAAAGGTTGAAAGATATTTGCAGTTGAGTGATATCCCGATGAGCTTGGTAAGGATTAAAGATAGAATGATGATGAGCAAAAGAGAACCAGGCAGAGGGTTGAAAAATGACTTTTTGTGGGAGTCTGTAGAAGAAGGACCTATTAGAAGAAGAGAAATTGCCACCAGACAGAAAGAGGAAGGAAGGCAAGGGGCGTGGATAGAGAAACAGATGGATATTTTAAAGGTCAGAACCAAGAATCTGGAAAGAGCCAAAGATACCTACAAAACTTGTATATTGGAAAGGAAGTTACATTGTGGCATTTAAATGAAGACTTTAATTAAAGACTTCCTTAAGCTAAAGGCAACACTTCTTCTACTGAGTTTATTACTCAAATTCCAAAGCTTGGAAGATGAGCTACCCACAGTAACATTACTGACTCAGAAAGTAAATTGCTTACCAAAGTTTGATTTCTAAATTGGGACATTTTAATGACTATTCAATGCATTGTGAATTTTAAACAGATTTGTACGTAAAGCATATTTAACTATTTTCACACAACTCCTTTAATTTGTTTTGAATTTTTTTCAAATAAGGAGTAAAATCTCTTAGTTAAGGTTTTTTTGAGATGTGAGATTTTATTTTTTCCAGAAAACAATGGCTCCTTTGCTTAAAACAAAAGAAAAACTTGCTACAGTTAATTTACTGTTAATTTATTCTCTCATTTTTCTTGCTTTTCCTCTTCTGGTCTTTCCCTCACAGATAGTGAGATACAGCTCAGACGAGACATGGTCTTCTGCCAAAGTCTGGTGGCCACAGTCTGTGCTTTTTCAGAGCAACTAATGGCTGCCTTAAATCAGATGTTTGACAACAGCAAAGAGTATGAAATGGAGACTGGAGAGGCCAGCAGAAGGTGGTTGGAACAGATAGCTAATGCAGGTGTCCTCCTTCACTTCCAGTCATTGTTGTCACCTAACCTGGTAAGAATCTTATTGCAGTAACCATGTGAGTCAATATGACCGTGCTGAATAAGGGCAGCATGAAGCAAGGTGCATTATGTTTACAGTATCCTGCATCTTTTGTGTTTAGCTCATGTATTTATTAGCTGATATTCAGGAAGTCTGCAGTTCAAATAATTACTGATATGGGAAATTAATAGTGTTACTCACAAACATAATATTATGTTTCTGTTTCAAGTTACTAGATACTGAGAAGGTATATGAGGAACATACAATAGTAGCGATTAAAAAATCCAATATGCCATTAGACACCACACAGATATCACAGCTATTTCCCCTCTGAGCAGTAAGTATTTATGATGTGATCACCATAGCTTCAGTCACTGTAATTAGCAATATAAGGAAAATACAATACTCATTACCTATTTTTAACAGAAAATCCCCACTTTCCCTTGGTAATTCAACTCTAAGGGCTAAATCTTCAGTCCCTCTGAGGCTGCTTTGCCGCCATGGTAGCACAAACCAAACTGAAAGTTGATGTAACCAGCCAGTAGGAATTCAGCAGGGAATCCACAGGTAGACCATTGTTGCTCCTTTGCCACCCTTCCCACTGCCCTTGGCAAAAGGGTTGTGACTGAGAAAAAAAGGCCATAGTCAAAGCACCCCCTCACTCCAGTAATCCCTGGCTGCCTGCATGGGCCCCTGAGGCTACTTTAAGTCACTTAGCAGACTAGACTGGTATCTGGTAGTCTGGTGATCAGGGAACTGGAAAGCTGTTTTTGCAATGTCCTCTGCTGTCACTCCTCCCCTGAGCTGCTAGGTGCCAAATGGTTGGTCTCTGACTTCTTATTGTGAAAGCTTCAGACCTTTTAATATAGTGTCCTCTGTATTTGCAATTGTGTTTTACCACCTTCTTAGCTGTTGTAGTTCTGTCACAAGATAACCATTACCACAGGTACACCATAACTTCTGGATTTTGCTTCAACGCTCAAGAGATTGCCCCTTTGTAATTAAAATCCCACATTATTTAAATGTTATTTTCATGTACTAATATACTGGTAATAATAGTCATGATGCATTGTTCCAATTATGTAATTTTAAATTTAAATTAACATTAGTCAATTCTGTGAAGTTTTTTGCACAAAAAAGGAGTGCTGAGTTAGTCCAATAACAACATTCATCACTTCAGGGGAAAGTCTTTAAGAACAACTTTTTCAGTATTTTCTAACCAAGCATTCTGGATTCAGATGATCCATGTTACTTTAAACAAGGGCTTGTGAGGGCAGTTATACTCATTACATCTGGATTTCAATGAAGAATGAACAATTTTGTAAAGATTTCCCATGTGGTTGAATGGTATTCAGATTACTCTGGTGATAAAAATTGCCCTCTCTCCAGGGGGTAATAAATTGAACCATTAGGTAAAATGTTGCAGGCATATTCCCTTCTTCATAAATACCTGGGAAATATTATTTAAGTTCATGGAACAGGGAAAATTGTTTTTTTCCCTCTGTGTAAATCAGTAACATTCAGCTAATTCTCATGTTATAGGGAATATGTTTATTGCCGTCTGTTTTGTTGTGCATTTATTAACTGTTTCAATGCCTACAGAAAGAACTAAATATACATCAGGTTTCCATTTGTCTGCTTGGTAGTTTAGCATAGAAGGGATGGTAATATGAAAAATTCAGTTATTTTAAGTGAGTATTGATTCTGCTGTGACTGCTCTAAGTATTTACTTCCAGGCTAACTATATTTGTTGGTGAATACTTCCCTTGTTATTAGAGATCCAATAAAATATCTTGAAAGGGTTATAATTTACTTCTTGAAGTTATGTGGTACGAGACTTGATTTTCAAAAGGTAAGATTTTCCATCATTTTGGTTTGAGAATTCACAAAATCTGAGCCTGCAAAAATGAAGTACAGGTGCCAGTCAGAACATTGGCACATCTAGCTACTTGATTTGCATACAAAATTGAGTAGGTCAAGGTGAAAATTACTCCCCTATTTTCACCCACATTTGAGCGGCCCATTCAACCATTAGCACAAAAATTTCCCCTTAAGCACATAACTGGAACTTTTGAAAATCTAGCCCACTATCTATAAATGATAGCTTATACTCAGGTGTTTTTCCCCCCGATGTGTTTAAAAACAAAGTTTTAACTTTGTATAATAATTGTAATGGGATCCTTAGGGGACAACCTGAACTGTGTGACCGCTGTGCCTCTTTAACTCTCCATCCTGGGCTGTCTTGCACAATGCTTTGTTAGTGACAATAAGCAAACCCCTTCAGGCGCTGTTGTCACACAGCCACCAGCATGCGGCGACACGTTCAGCTAAATTGCATGAATAATCTCTAAGCCCCTCATAAACTATACAGAGGGAGACACCAGCAAATCCCCACCAGCCTGGAATCCCAGAAATGTACCATCTTACACTGCTCAAGACCTTCTCTTGAACAATACAAGCTCATTAATCATTTGCCACTTTGTCAAAGGATAGTGGACATGCACCAGCCTTTGTAATCTGAGCAGAGTCCCCAAGTATTTTAGACAAACTCACTTGGTTAAGATAAAACACTGAAATAGGTTTATTAACTACAGAAAGATAGATTTTAAGTGATTATAAGTGGTAAGTATAAAGATCAGAAGTAGTTACCCAAGAAAATAAAAAGTAAACATGCATTCTAAATCCTGAACTTTTAGACTAAGGAATATTTGAATCAAGCAGTTTCTCTCACCCCACTGGATGTTGCAGGCAGGTTACAGTTCTTAATAAACAGGCTGAATTTCCTTCTCAGCCTGGGACCAATCTCAGTTCTAAGTCTTTGTCTTCCCAGCATTCTTGTTGCCTTCGGAGTAGTGAGGGAGGAGAAAGGTGGTCTCTTGATGCCATTGTGCCTTATTTTACACTCTCAATTCATGTCCCAGGAACGATACTGGCCCAGACATGTCCTGGTGGGCCTTGCTGAATCATACAATTGAGCAACCCTAATTGTGTGGTGTTTGCACAACTGCCTCTTACAGAATTGTAAATCTATTGTTTACAACTGTAAATCTATTGTTTACAATACCCCTGCTGGTGAATGGCTCATGATGGTCACTTAATGCCCATTTGGATGTGGGTCACCACATTGTTGTTACTGGAGAGCTAGCCAAACTCACAACATATTTCAATAACAACCATATTGCAGAATATAATAATTCCATATACAATGATGATTAAGGCTATGGTTTTATCATGGACATTTTTAGTAAAGGTCACAGACAGGTCATGGGCAATTAACAAAAATTAACGGAAGGCGTGACCTGTCCCGGACTTTTACAAAAATGTCCATGACTAAACAGGGAGGGAGGAGGGTCGAGCACCCTGCTCCATGGCTGGGATCTGGGAGGGACTCCCGGGTGGGAACTGCAGAAGATCCCCCACCGCCTGGGGACTGGGGAGCTCTGGGGGATTCCCCTCCAGGCAGGAGAGCTGTGGGGGTTCCCCTGATGCTTGTGGCAGCTAGGGAGCCATGGAGGTCCTCCACAGCCACAGAGACTAGGGAGCTATGGGGGAGTCTGGCCCTCTGTGGGGACTGGGGAGCTGCAGGGGATTCTCCGTCTGGCAGCAGCAGCTAAGGAGCTTCCAGGGATACCCTGCTGCCTGTGGAGACTGGGGAGCTCCGGGGAATTCACCTATTGGTGGTGGCAGTGGCTGAGGAGCTGCCAAGGGATTCCCTGCCACCTGCGGGGACTGGAAAGCTCTGGGGGTCCTCAGCACCCATGGGGACTGGAAAGCTGCAGGGGAGCACAGCCACTCTGGGTGGCCAGGCTACCCTGCAGCTCCTAGCCACCACAGGAGGTGGGGATACCTTGCAGCTCCCAGCCACTGCAGGCTGAAGTCATGGAGGTTTGCAGAAGTCATGGATTCCGTAACTTCCATGACCTCCGTGACCAAATCATAGCCTTAATGATGATACACATATTTTGACAGAACAATGATTTTCAGTAGATCATGACCTTTCATACGATATCTTGCAAGGCATTCCTTATATGAAATATCACAACAATATACAAATGATGAGTAAGGGGGTTACAGGGTGCTATTTTAAAACACAGTGCGTCACAATAATGTAGAAGAATTTTTAAAATCTAGGCTTAGTGTCTATACCTTGTAAGCTTGCCCGTTTACATACACAACAACTAAAAATGCAGTTTGATTAAATGGCAGCTGTAAATTAGCTTTAGCTGCAAAATAATTTAATAATTTCAGTTCTAATTTCAATTTTAATAATCATTTTTTTGCCAGTAGAAGAGGGAGTAGAAACTGAATAAAAACAAAGTTAATTAGATTTAAAGTTAATTAGATTTAATGAAGCAGTGTGTAACTTTCTGCAGTTATTTTTTATGTTCATGCTGTAAATGGTTTCCAGTGTGGAAACATCATGCTAAAATAACATAATCTTTATTTGAGTAGAGATTTTTTTTCCTTTTTCCAGACTGATGAACAAGCCATGCTAGAAGATACGTTGGTTGCTTTGTTTGACCTGGAAAAAGTTACTTTTTATTTTAGACAGTCAGAACTAGAACCAATAGTCGCAAGTGAGTAAAGAAGTATATTTATGAGATTTATTGTTCTATAAACAAACAGTGGCATGTTAGATATGTTTAAAGTAATATAATGTTTTTCTCTTCTGGAGCATCTCAGCTCTTGGGCAGATGTCTTAATTTGGGAACGATATGGGTCATGGGGCTGGGAATGGAATAACAGAGCCTTTCCTCACTAGATCTCCTGATATCCAGAAAAGGTCAGTCATGATGAAAAGTAATTATTATCTGACAGCTGTTCAGGAACCTCAGCAAACGATTCATGGTCTCAGTGAAGCCAGTGGATAAGTGACCATTCCAGAAAAAAATGTCCAGAAGAGCTAGTTCTCACTGAGGAGCAGTATGTAAAACAAGTTATGAGAGGACAGAAGAACATTAGAACATTGTTCACATCTACATCATCAGTGACACATGAAGGGATAACTTACATCTCTCAGTACCAATGAGGAGCATGGTGCTAGAAGAGGAGATTAACTTCTGAGTGGGAAGAGGCAGATGGTATTTTCTCCAGGGTTCTGTCGGTCAGGGACAGCTTTAAATTGTCAAGAAGAGTCCTCTGAGCCCTGCTGGTGCAGGCTAATGAGATGTGCTGAATCAGAGCATCCCCCATGCCCAAGCTACTCTTGGGGATGCACTGACTGCCTGCCAACTCCTGTGGAGGAGAGGTTGTAGCCTTTTTTTGCCTCTGTACCCCTTTCCTGATGTTAAGACCCTGCAGTGAATTTGGCACAGCAAATGAAAACACACTTTTCCAAAGTCTCATAACTCAACAGGTGGAAAAGCGTGTCTGATTAACTTCAAGCTTTCCAAACAAATACTGCCCTGGGGATAGAGATTGCACAAGGTAACTTTTACAGTAAAAAGACCCCAAAGCTGCTAGTGAGAGAGGGTGTCAGCACTCCCAGAATTCAAGTACACCTTACAGCCAACTAGTGTTGTCAGGGTTCACATTCGCAGAGCTGGTGGTGAGTTAGGATTTGATTCATATACTACTTGTGCTGTGTCGGGGTGAACAAGTCTGGAGGGGATTCCATAGCCCTGCTTCGACCACTTCCCATTAAGAAGAGGTCCCATTAAACCAGACATCAATCCAAGACAGGGTGGAGGGTCAGCCTGGACAGCATTCCTAGTTGAGAGCAGATTAGTTGCCTGTGTTGTGCAGTGCTCATATTGTCTCCTTCCCATGGAAAAGTCTTTCTCATATATGATGATAGTCAGAGATCATATGTGTAACATTCAGATCAAAACAAAATTGCAACAAGCTCTGTTTCAACCTTTAATTTAAATGCCACCATCACAACTATCCAAACTTCATGGTTTCACAGAGAAGCAGATTTTGGTGGCAAATTCAGCTTTTTATTTATGGCAAAGCATAACTGCCAAAGTTAAAAGAAAGTAATTATTTCTTGATGTCAAAAATAGTGACAAGTGGCAATTTAACCTCCTTTTCTTGGAGATGCAAAATCATAATCTAATAGCATCAATACCAATAACAGCTACAGGTTGTAGTTTGTTTTAATTTAAATTATAACTGGAAATATGCGTGAATTTTTATTTGAGTAAGCTGCTGTAACTTTGATCTGGGAGTGTAATGTGAAGCTTGAGTTGATATACCCGTGCTGGCTGTGGTTGACCTAGCATGCTAAAAATTGAGTATAGCCATGGCAGTATGAGGAGCAGGATACTAGCTGTCCTGATTACTTACTGTGATGGGGCAAGGCCAGATGGCTACAGTAAAGTACTGAGAAACAGGTATATTAGCCCCTGGCTAAACAAATCCCTAGTACCCTGGTAACCAAATGGCAGTTGCTCCAGGTTAATCAAGGCACCTGGAGCCAATTAAGACCTTTCTAGAAGGCAGTAGAGATAGCTACTTTAATTAGAACACCTGCAGCCAATCAAGGCAGGCTAATCAGGGCACCTGGGTTTAAAAAGGAGCTCACTCCAGTCAAGCAGGGAGGAGCCAGAGGAGAAGGAGTGTGTGTGAGGAGCTGGGAGCAAGAAGCTGAGAGTGAGAGAGTGTACTGCTGGAGGACTGAGGAGGACAAGCATTATCAGACACCAGGAGGAAGATCCTGTGGTAAGGATAAAGAAGGTGTTTGGAGGCCATGAGGAAGTAGCCCAGGGAGTTGTAGCTGTCATGCGGCTGTTACAGGAGGTACTATAGACAGTTGCAATCCACAGGGCCCTGGGCTGGAACCCGGAGTAGAGGGCGGGCCCGGGTTCCCCCCAAACCTCCCAACTCCTGATCAGACACAGGAGGAGCTGACCCAAACTGTGGGTTCCGCAAGAGGGGAAGATCACTGAGGTGAAAAAAATCCGCCAATAAGCGTAGGACCCACCAAGGTAGAGGAGGAACTTTGTCACATTACCCAGCAAATCTTTTAATATTTTCACCCTGCTAGATATGTATTCAGGGTGGTTAGTCCCTCAGGCTGCTTGCATCATTGTGATTACGTTCTATTTTTGGTGCACTAACTCAGTCAGAGCTAGCACAAGTATGTCTAGTTAAGCTGGGAGTTACATCCCCAGTTCAAAGTGTAGATGTGCCCTTAGAGTAAAAAGGGTAAATTTTCACTGGCTTTTTCTAATGGCAGTTGCATGCTTACTCACCTGTACAACATTGAAAATGTATATTGGGGAATCATTGCAAATGACAGAGCCAGAGGCATTAGAAGATCTAGAAATCTAAACCAATGTGAAAGGGAACTTCCCATTTAATTCAGTGTGACATCTGGTGTGTCAGTGTATAATTTTATGTCCTGTACAGTAAGAAATCAATTGTCAGAAAATGAGTCTCCAGTTTAACTATTATTCATTGAACGGTTCTGCGGTTATATATTCCTCAGTTTTATGCATTACAGAAATTCTGATGTGAGGAGGCCATGGTTCAATGACTAGAATTAATATCAGGGGACACATTCTTAGCTAGACAGAGTTTATACTTGGCATCACTGAGGAGAGGGGAGTGAAAGGTGGCTGTAAGGCATCTAACTACTCCACTGATCCTGGTCTGGCTAGAGGCCAAAGTGTCCCCAAGCATAACTTAAAGCAGCCTATGGGTTGCTTTAATTCATGCCAGCTGCTGTGATCACAAAGGGTCTGCTGTCCCAGGTGGGGATCAAAAAAAGCAGTATGCACTACACCCCACTCCCTTCTGCCACTGGCATGCTTCCTCCCCACCCTTCATAGACATGTGGGAAAGTAGGTGGTGTAGAATTACCGTTACACCACCTGAAGATTCCCCTCTGTTGCAGAAACCTGTGGTTGGCTGTTAAGGCATCTTTCTGCCTGCTTTGTGGTGGTGGTCCATTGTAAAGCAGGCAGAATTAGGGACAGGAATTTGGCTGTGTATAATTTTTGAATGTAATACTCTTCCTAGTTTTTGGAAGAGAAAATATCACATAGTTGTTGGCTATTAATAACATGGCAATGTTAACTATTTTCTTAGATGTTCCAATCACGTATCAAGCAGAAGGAAGCCGGCAAGCTTTGAAGGTTTACTTTTATCTTGATAGTTACCATTTTGAGCAGCTTCCTCAAAAGCTGAAGAATGGAGGAGGGTTTAAAATCCACCCAGTACTTTTTGCACAAGGTAATTCTTTTTCTATACCTTCAAATAGTGTCTGGAAAATCTGCAGTCCTATCTTAGCCCTGATTCAGCAATGTACTTAATCACATATGTAGCTCTGAGCACGTGAACAGTCTCATTAGGTTCAGAATAAGGGCCTCAAGTCAAATACTTTGTTGAATTGAGGTTCTAATTCTGAGATGAATTTTAATTTTAAAGGAATGAAGCATACTTCTGAGTTTAAACCAAACATACTGACACCAACTGCAGAGAATAAGTGGATTATCTTTTTGTTTTTGTTTTTGTTTTTTTGTAAGTTCATTCAATGTGGATATTAGTGGGCAATTCTCAGACCTGAAAATTCTCTTTAAATTGGAAAAAAAAAATCATTTTCCAAATGAACAAAGCAAGAAAAAACAGGTCAAGGACTAAGGTGATATCAGCTGTGATTCTTCTTTAAAATATATGGAGAGTTAAATATCTTTTCTGGGTATCTGTAGCCATGACACTGCAAACATTAGTGAAAGGATGAATGGCATTGATGCTTATGTTTGTTTGTAAATTGCATATTCCCTACATGAGCAGTAGTGTCATTATAGTCCTCAGGACCCTGGGGTTTGATTCACCAAAGTAGCAAATGCCTCCTGCCAAGTGCTGATTGCCTTCAGCTTCCTTTGAGTTCAGTGGGAGTTGAGAGCTCTCAGTATGTTGCAGCAGGTCTTTGGCACACACCCAGAATGGGCTCATAAATCAAGTAAATGAAGGAAAGGAAGAATTTGTGGAAACTTTTGATCTAATAAAATAACTACAATACAAAAAGATTTAAAGGTGAATAGCAAACCCTCAGGCTAAAGTCAAGACAAATACATCTTTGAAAGTAAAAGGTGTTAGCTCAATTTTAAATGAAGTCTCAAAGAAAAAGTTGAATGATTTTTCATTTAAACTATTCATAGATTTAAATTCACCCACTGGAGGGAGGGCAATGAGGAGACTGAATAACAGCAGGAACATCTCAGCAGATGATGAGATGATAAAGACACACAAAGAATGGGAAATAGTTTGGCTCCAATATGATCTTGAAAATATTAAAGTTTTTTTCTTGTACAGAATGTGCTGCAGAATTGCCTGTGTCTTTTTACACCGAATAGGGCAGTAGCATCAGGTAACTGGGATGAGGGCCGTTAAGCCTATTGTTCAGAGCAGGCATCAGTTGTCAGAAGCTGGAGCCAAGGGTCAGACCGGAGGACAGGGACTGGATACCTGAACCCATCAGTGGTCAGAAGCTAGAGCCAAGGGTCAGACCTGAGATGGGAACTGGATACCTGAACCGAGAGTCAAGTCAGAGTGAATAGTCAGGAAACAAAGCCATGAGTCAAGCTGGAGGTCAGGAACTGGAGCAAGGAGGGATTCAAGGCAGGGGCAGGACAGAGGCAAGGTTAGGTGCAAGGCAGGAGCAGCAGAAACAAGGTAACGCAGGAGACTTCACAGTGTTGGACATGAGCACTGAGCAGTCAGCTAACTGCTTCTGCTGTCTTAAGAGCCACCCTGCAGACTCCTCCAGCCAAACAGACATTATGGTCAGCTTGCTGCAGGGCAGCTCTATTGATGAGGCTGCCTGTGTTGCAGGCCCTGATTCCTGACAGGTGGTTGGATATTAAGACATGCCCCCTGGTCTCAGCAGACAAATTCAGACATGGCACTAGTTGTGTTCACTATCAGCTAGGTTGAGGGGAGCAAGAAACTAGGATTCCCAGAAGGCCCAGCTATTTAATAATTTGCAGTATTTAAACTCTGAGATTTCTTTATTCACTATCCTATCAAAATGTCATTGAGAAAATCCATCCTACTTCACCAGTGAGGCTGGCTTTGTGAAATCAGCCAGTTTCACCCATATCTGTATTGGATCTGGGATCCATGTTAAACTCTACACCTTTCTGAAAAATACTCTGAACCAGGGGAAGAACCACATGCCTTGCATAACACTCATTTCCTCCTTCTTATCATCACTTTACCCAGCTGCAGAAGGTAGACATGCTATCCTTCAGAGGCAGCTCTAGGCATTTTGCCACCCCAAGCATGGCAGGCAGGCTGCCTTCAGTGGCTTGCCTGCAGAGGGTCCACTGGTCCTGCGGCTTTGGAGGACCTCCTGCAGGCACGCCTGCGGGAGGTCCTCCGAAGCCGCAGGACCAGCAGACCCTCCGCAGGCACGTCTGTGGAAGGTCTGCCGAAGCCGCGGGACCAGCAGACCCTCCTCAGGCAAGCTCTAGGGCTGGCTCTAGGCACCAACATTCCAAGCTGGTGCTTGGGGTGGCACTCTGCAAGGGGCAGCAGTCCCTGTTGTTTTGCCCCCAAATAGCGCGCCGAATTGCTGCTGTGGGCAGTGGGGGTAGTCCGTGCGCCCTTAGGGCGGCAGGCGCATTTCCACAGCAGCAGCAATTTGGCAGCAGCAGCTTCCATGCTTAGCTGTCCGGAGTGGCTTCAGCTAACCATAGAAGCTGCCGCCGAATTGCTGCTGCTGTGGAAATGCGCCTGCCGCCCTAAGGGCGCACGGACTACCCCTGCCTCCCGCGGTGGCAATTTGGTGCGCTGCTTGGGGCAGCGAAAACTGTAGAGCCGGCTCTGCTGAAGCCGCCCATGCTATCCTTCTAGTGATGACAAAAGTCCTACCTACTGATACACTGAACTACTGTAACTTCACTTTCGTTTTTCTTACACACACAGTGAGCTGTGACTCATTTTCACATCAGTTTTATAATGATGTGCTATCAAAGCTGTGATCTTTATTTACACTGGCTGACAAGAAACTGCTCTCCAAGTCTAACTGAAACCTGTTAGTGACCAAGAGAGAGAATGTCATCTCTTCAAGAACTGAGCATTTTGTAGATGCAGCTGTTCATTTTTTGGGGGAAAAGTCTTGCTACCTGAAACTCAATGGAGCCAAGCTATTTTCCAGCCTAAATAAAGAGTCTACACAGTATAAAAGATTTTTAGCAGCATGAGTTTGGAAAGGGTTTTTGTTGCTTGCAGGATGAATACATGAGTCAGTGAAGGTCATTTCAGATGAGTGACACTTAAATCTTCATATTACACCATCATGTATTTTGTATGGGCTACAGGCAGTATTTTACAGAAGTTAAAAACCCAATTTTAGTCCCCATTCCTGCAAATACACACATGCTTAATCTTATGCTAGTGAGTAGTCTAATTGAGTTCCAATGTATAAAATTTAGCATGTGTATAAACAGTTGTAAAATTGGGGGCCTTAGAAAATTTGTAGAGAGCTTTAAAAATCTTTACTGTGTTTTATGTATCCCTCTACTTGTAAACCAGACTTTTTAGAACCATGTGACTAACTATACAGATCTCAAAAGGACAGAAATGATATCTCCTTGCAGGATCAGAGCATGTGTATATGTGTGAATATGATAGTGTGTGTGAAAGAGAGAGGGAGAAAATATGTGGGGATATTTCTATTGTCATAAAGTCTTCTGAATTCCCAGTGGGTGAGTTTATATCTACTGAATAAATTAGTTTTTAAAAAATCAAACTCTTTTTAGTTTGGATTTATGCTTGCAGTTGAGCTAATTAACCTGTTTAACTTTGAAACTAACATTTGTCTTTATATTTAACATATTTTGGCAGTTCACATTTAACCTCAGTCTAGTCTTTTCTATTTTGGTTTTAAATATATAAAACAGAAGCACCTCTCTCCTCTGCATTACAGTGCCCTCTTTAAGGGGAGAGCAAAACTGTTCTACACAGTAAGGTCCCAATTCTGCACCAGAACCTACTAACTTGGACACCGACAACCATGCAGATACCAATGAGAACAGTGGGCCCTCCACAAGGGCCCTGTCTGGTTGAGCTCAAGACAGGCATCTTAGGAGGCAATTTGATCATCAGTCTTTACCAGCTTTTGTACAGAAGCAAAATTATGAACTCTAAGTACTCAGAGGAACTGTGATTTCATGTTCTTGAACAATGAATCAATTATTTACCGACTGGTCACATTAAGAATTGTCATGAGAACTAGTATTTGGTGTGCAACTGGGGCTCTGAACCTGCAAGCTGTCCCCATAAGAATTCTGCTTATTAGATGCATTTTCTGATTGTTCTCTTGGGTAACTAACTCTTAAAATTTGTACAGATTATTACTAAAGTGGCAGGGTTCCTCATTGTAAAATCTTCAGTGCTTCTCCCCCACATGTATTTAACTGAAGTCCCATTTCTCTATTATGAGATTAATCTAATAAGATCTGAATGTGAAGATCTTGATTTCTCAGCTGCACACTCATAGGTCTTTTAAAGTAGGTATGACTCAGCTATGAAAAATGATTTAACATCCTGACCATCTATATTAAATTGAGTGGGTTTTTTGGGTTTTTTTGTGAACTAGAGCTGGGAAAAGTGTGCCAAAAGTGTAAGGGTTAAATGATTTACCTCATCACTCGGTCATTTTTCACTTCTCCGCTCCCTCTATTTAATTTAATTTTAGATGTATATACGTTAATTGACAGGGAGTCAGAGTCAAGTTTACATAACACTGAAAACATTCTGATCCCAAAGTAGAGATGTTTTTTTCTGGTCCACAAGGCATTTTCCAGGCTGTATGGAAAAGTTTTTTTTTTTTTTTTTTTTTTTTTTTTTTTTTTTTTTAGTGGAGCCTGGTCCTGAGAAATACTGAACACCTGAAACTTTCGAATAAAGCAACTGGAGTTTCAGGGGCTGCACGTATCCCAAGATCAGGCCTAATAAAAGAGAGTCATTATGTGTCCCTTCCTTTTCTATAGCCTAACCACTTCTACAGTATCTCATTATACCAAAGGTGTCCAAGGTCACCTTAGAACTAAAAACTGTTCTAAATAGTGCCTGTGTATTTACATTCAGAGGGCAGAAGCACTCTAATTAGAATCACAGAATTGATATCAGCCCTGTCTTTTACAGTTTTTCTTAAGGGCAAGAAATATTTTTCTTTTAAACAAAATCTTAGAGAAAGATCTGTGGAAATTTGATGACACACAGAAACAGCTTTGCAATCAATGTTGAAGGTCACAGCCTCAAGATTAAGAAGTACGGCACTAAACTGCAAACAGATTCTAACTGCAGAGAAAGAGTATAGTAAATATTTAATACTGATTTTTTTCCCTCTTATCACAGCACTGGAGAGCATGGAAGGATATTATTACAGAGACAATGTGTCAGTAGAAGAATTTCAAGCCCAGATTAATGCAGCCTCACTGGAAAAGGTCAAACAGTATAACCAGAAACTCAGGTAGGTAGGTAGCCACTATAGGGAAGGCTGGCTATGTAGATTTTATATTTTAAATTAACCTAAATTAGACATTCTCAGATTGTGGTCCATGGAGCACTGGTAGTTCACAGGGCACTAGCTGGTCTCATGGTTCTGGCTCTCCTCCTTGCATTTCTAAATTGCATTGAAAAACAAGTGACAATCAGGAAATTATTTCCTAATATTTTTCCCCGTACACTATTAGTATAGTTGCTGCAAGGTTGTTATTTGATTGTATCCGTGAAGGGAACAGTCTGGGTGATGATAAAAGTAATGGAAAGTGATATCCGAGCCAAGCTCTCCTATAAACATTCACATATGTAAAAATTTAAGAACCCCAGTCAATACTCAGTTCTTTATAATGTAGGGAAAATGACTTAGCAAAATGTTAAAGACAAGAAACGATTCCCTTAAAATATTTGGTAACAGAACTAAAAATTTCTGTTGTAATTATGTGGAAATATTATTATTTGTATAAAGATATTAGGTTTACATTTGATGGGGGAAGGTGGATGGGAGGGGGTTAATTTACAGATTGTCCCACAGCTTTTAAAGGTGAGCGTGAACATCCAACACTTAAGGTACGTCTACACTACAGGATTATTCCGATTTTACATAAATCGGTTTTATAAAACAGATTGTATAAAGTCAAGTGCATGCAGCCACACTAAGCACATTAATTCGGCGGTGTGCGTCCATGGTCTGAGGCTAGCGTCAATTTCTGGAGCGTTGCACTGTGGGTAGCTATTCCGTAGCTATCCCATAGTTCCCGCAGTCTTCCCCGCCCCTTAGAATTCTGGGTTGAGAGCCCAGTGGCTGATGGGGCAAAAATCATTGTCGCGGGTGGTTCTGGGTAAATGTCGTCAGTCATTCCTTCCTCCGGGAAAGCAACGGCAGACAATCATTTCACGCCCTTTTTCCCTGATGCCTGGCAGACGCCAAGCAACGGCCCATGGAGCCCGTCAGCGCTTTTTGTTTTTTTTTTAGCACCGTATGGTACTGTACCACGACAGAGCAATACTCCAGCGCTTACACAGCATGCATTCATTGCTTTTCGCATGATAGCAGAGAGTTATCATCTTCATGTACCTCTGCTGCTGGCGTAAATTGGCAATGAGATGACGGTTATCTGTCTCTCTTACTGTCTCTACTATCATGTGCCTGGCTGAGATCGCCAGGGCGCAAAGCAAAACTGGAATGAACTCCCCATCAATCCCTGCTTTATGGTTTTCTAAAAATGTCAAGTCCTGCTAAAATATGGCAAGATGTCTGACGACCAGTGTAACAAAGAGCACAGGTGCTCCGTGTCCAGATCCTGCTTGATGAGCTACATGCCATTTCACGGGGAGTTGCCCCTCAACAACCCACTCGTTCGCTTCCCACCTTCCTGGGCTACCGTGCATGTCCCCCCCATTGTGTTCATGAATTATAAAGAATGCAGGAATAAGAAACAGACTTGTTATAGTTGAGATAAAAGCTGAAGAGGTCAGCCTCTCCTGGAGGCCTATAGAGTGCCCGCTGCGCAAACACTTTAGAAGCTGCAGGGATAGGTAGGAGCTCCACGCGCAAGTGTTGCTCTCCTGGGCCACTTACGACAGCAGTACCATTATTGAGAAAAGAGCCAGAGTGTTGAGACAACCATTGATGAACCTCTTTACAGCCCCAGTTGCTATGTGAAGTCACAGCAGTTGATGACACTCACAACTACAAATCGACTTGATGTACATGTGGTACTATGAAAAACCTCTTTATATTATAGTCTTCCCCACCTCGAGACCTCACGCGTGTGTGCAGGAGCACTCACGTGATATGGTAGATGACGAGATAATCAAGATCGTAATAACGAGAATCTGCACATGAGGACAGAGGAGAAAGGACAGCAAAATAGATACATTAACACTAGCAGCCAGCAATAACAAAAAAACACTAAACAGCAGCATTATAGATAGAAAAAAAAAAAAAAAAAAAGGAAATTGAAAAAAAAAGAATCAAGAATATATTTACATTTCCACACAATTTACCATACAGATGCGAGCAGGTAGAGGTTGAAGAAAGAATTGACGAGCTTTCCCTGAACAGCGGACAATGTGTTTGCACAGGCAGTGGGAGCTCAGCCAAGAATGCAAACTTTTTGGAGACTGCTGTGGACTGTGGATTTACCTGATCCTCAGTATCCTCTCCCTCCTCCTCAGGAGCATCATTGAGTCTCTGCTTCCCGTTACACGTTGGTCCACGCAGCACTTGTGCCTGGAGATTTTTTTCAAACGCTTTGGGCATTTTCGTCTCTGTAACGGAGCTTGAGAGAACAGATTTGTCTCCCCATACAGCGATCAGATCAGTATCTCCCGTATGGTCCATGCTGGAGCTCTTTTTGGATTTGGGACTGCATTGCCACCCGTGCTGATCAGAGCTCCATGCTGGGCAAACAGGAAATGAAAATAAAAATTTCATGGGGCTTTTCCTGTTTACTTGGCCACTGCATCCGAGTTCAGATTGCTGTCCAGAGCAATCACAGTGGAGCACTGTGGGATACCACCCGGGGGCCAATACCGTTGATTTGTGGCCACACTAACCCTAATCCGATATGGTAATACTGATTTTAGCACTACTCCTCTTGTTGGGGAGGAGTACAGAAACCGGTGTAAAGAGCCCTTTATATCGATATAAAGGGCCTCGTAGTGTGGACGGGTACAGCGTTAAATCGGTTTAATGCTGCTAAAATCGGTTTAAACATGTAGTGTAGACCAGGCCTCAGTGGGAGTTTTTGCATAATGGGTTTAGATTCAGGTTAATCTCTAGTTTATTTTCTAGTAAATCTAGAAAACTATAATACAACTTCAGTGAATACATATACTCAAGCAATTCAAGAAATAATCTATCAGTTTCAATTTAAAGTAAGATTGAAATGCCTCACTTAGGACAATCTAGAGTTTTTGTGCATACCAGTTAAATTAATATCTACCTTGAGATGAACACCATAAACCGGTATACTTAAATTCCCTAAAAGGCACTGATAAATGCTATATTGCTATATCATGAGTTACAGCTGTATTTGGTTAATGAATTGATGTATTGATATCAGAATTGTTAAATATTATAATCTAATTTTGTAGGTTTATTTACTTAATCTCTACAGAACAGGATTAACAGCCCATGCTGTTTTCCTGGACGCTCAATACCATTGTGTCAACAAAAAAAGAAAAATAAACATGGGTATTTGCTTCAACTGCATCTAAGAGATATGTACAGTGTACATAAAAAGATCACAAGATGGGGCATTCTAGTAATGATTCCATAACATCCAGTGGAATTTTTCATACAGAAAAATTTCTGCTTTTATTTGTGTGTAAAGTAATGTAACAAGCCCAGGAGAATAGATATTAGGCATTTTCACTGCATTTTTGGAAGCCATTTCTTTGAGTAGGCTATATTTGTAGATGAATTGTAAAAAAGCTCACTAGAAAATCAAGAATGCAGTAAAATTGTGGCTTTTTGTTTTTCTAGCTTCATGAGGCTGATGAAATCTGAAATGGCATCTGGTTCCCATTAGCTCTGAGAAGGTGGGCGGCTTTTAAAAGAAGAAATGAGAAGTGAGGGAAAGAACGATGAAATAAAGATATATAGGAGAAAGGGGAAGGAGGAGGAAAGAGAACACAGTCATCCTGTCCAAACTTTTCTTAAAGTGACAGTACTTGGACAGGGAACAGTGAGCAGAATTAAAAAAAGAGTGAAGATCCTAGTATTAAATGTACAGTTCCTTCCACTCACCCTTTTCAAGAGAGGTTCTCTATGCTTTTCTTCTGAAAATATGTCTAGGTGTACATACTGTTCTTCTGTTTTACCTCATTGGTGAACTTTCAGAAATTCCTTTAGGAGTTTGTAAAAGATATTCAATAAAAATTGTGCATTTCCTTTCTGTTTACTATATCTGTGTCTCTGCACTTTTAACCCAACTGCCATTATAATAATTAGGCACCCTATTGTGTTCACTCTTCCCTTGTTTCATTTACTGTCATCCAGAAGCATGTTCTTAGTTTCTTCTATTGGTTCATTTATTGTGGAAGCACTTGTGTGAAACATGGGTTCTGCAGTTTTCTCTGACCATAGCAACACATGGGCTAGCTGAGGCCAACCTTTCACTGAAGAAGTTCTACTGCTTCCATACAGCAGTCTGACTTCCAAATTACTTGGCTGTTACACTAGCGGCATCAGACAGCTAATTGAGGAGGTTTACTATCCAAGGGCCTGACCTAAAGCTTACTGAAATCAATGGCAAAAATTTCACTAACTTAATGGGCCTAAAAGTGCTGATGCTGCCTGATCCTACTTAGCTTGTGTGAGCTGGAAAGAGCACAGAACAAGGTGTCTGCTGTTCTGCATTATGATGATCTTCCTATCTTAGTTCCTGCTGTAGCTTTAATGGGATATAATACTCTTAAGGCCATCTCTACTGACAAACCTGACCGCTGGCCAACCTCTAGGAGAATACTTTTTCAAAAAGTCATGATTAAACAGTCAAGATTTACCAAAAATTTATAGAGGTGTCGAGTGGGTCTTTTGTATTCCCAGTATAGGGGGAAAAACCTGTTATGTTTAATATTAATGTGGTAAGTATTTGTAAGTGCTGACTTTTTAATGGTGATCATACCACATCTCATAAATGAGGGACAAGGGAGCTTCAGGAATTAACTGCATATGTAATATAATGTGAAAATAGAGTACAAGAAATCCAGAAAAGCAGATGCTAATATTCTTGTTCTGCCAGTTGCTAGTTAGAATAGGTGTTTGGCTAAGAGACTCTAATAAAGTAACTCCAGCAGCAAAACTCAGTGACATTTGGATAATAGTTCTCAAAGAAAACCATAAAATTGAAATTAAATATCTCATGGAAATGTATGCATGCTCCCTGGAAGTACTGGCAGTACTCCGCAAGTAATAGGATCTACTAGGGCTGTCAAATGATGAGAAGAATATTTGCAATTAATCACAGTTTTAATCACTCTGCTAAACAATAATAGAATACAAATTTAAATTTATTAGAAATATTTTGGATGGTCTACATTTTCAAATATATTGATTTCAATTACAATACAGAATGCAAAGTGTACAGTGCTCACTTTATATTAGTATTTTTATTACAAATATTTGAACTGTAAAAAAGATAAAGGAAATAGGGTATGCTTTATTCATCATACATAACAGAGAGGTTGAGTCCATGCTTTAATTGCAAAACACAACCTTGATGGAACTCTGACCGGTTTCTTCATAATATCACCAATGATACAGCAGATATGTTGGCCTAGATACAAAACTCCTGTCTTTGACTCTGAGTTGGGCAGTCATAAAACTTTAATCTTTTACAATTTTTGTTTTTAGGCTTTTGCAAGTACTATATATCAAGACTGAAACATAAATCATAGGATTTTCATGAGGAAGATATAGTACAAGATGTTTATGGGGGAGGGATAGAACCTCTCTCCATCTTTCTTATTTAACTCAACCTTAGCAGTTTTAATCAAATCACTACTATAAGGAACTTTTAATTTTAGTGCAGTGAAGTATTAGAGTTGCTACAGAATTCCAGACAAGATGCATAAACACATAGGGAAACCTTTATCTGTGTAGATCTGCTACTTCAGAAGTAAATAAATAAAACTATGGTTTTTTTAAAAACAAATTTTAACATCTGCACCATACTCATTCTTAATGGGTGTATATTTCTTTTTCATGCTGCCAACCAGATTGCATTTATTTTTATAGTTAATCAAGTGTCACCATTTCTGTTTCCTTGTCACTTGCAGGGGAAAAAATTCTATTTGCAAATTGGGAAGGTGGTGACAGTTGCCAGCATTGTAAATTTATTCCGACCTAAAGGTTTCTTAATGAGAAGTTGTTGCGCCACCAGGAGAAAGCAATTAAGTCAGCAAAGATCTTAAACATCTTTATTATTACATGTTTGATAACTCAGCAGTTATCTTCTAAGTTAGAGGAAGAATATAAAGAGCTCATTGTTGTTAGTGCCACAGAATGCTGCTGCAGCAGCATTGTTACTGCTGCTCAGTGCTGCCCCTCGTGGAGTTTTGATGTGAGCTGCACTAGCCAACAGCGCTTCATGTTAATTCAGCAGAACTCAATGTTATTCATAAGAAAGACCACAGGCTCGGTTCGGTGACGAAGGCACTTGGCCAGGTTTATTGTTGGCAAAGCACGGTACTAATGCCCTGTCCAACATGTCACAGGGACACTAATACATGTATGCCTGTGATAAGGTAAAGGCCCACTAGGGTCCTGTCCCCTTGGCCTATACAAAGTTGCCCCTCATGTGACTTCTTTTATACACTGATACAAGACAGTTACCTATTACACTCCAGATGTTGTTAGTTACCACCCTTATACCTTGTGCCTGCTAGTTCAAACAAAACATCCTCATCCATTATCCCTTATCTTACAAGAGGTCAGTGTATTCCTGTACAATCGCTTGGAAATTTGTTTACGTCATTACTTGAGAACTCTGGGTATTCTTGAGCCATCCTCTCCAGTCAGGGAAGTGCTTCCTTCATTAGCCAATTCCTGCTGTGTTACTGTTCTACCAAGGCCAGACTTACTCTGGTTCCCAGCCTTTGGTTCACATGTCTAGTTATGCCTAGGGCTCCAGCAAGGCCTATTCTCATATGCCTTAGTGATACTGTAGCTAATATATAAGTGACCTCATCCCATCTCCTGATGTCCCTCATGCCCAGTCTTCTCCTTAACCTCTCACTTTCTTCTGACTCTTTCCCCTCACAATACAAGCATGTGCTAGTCTCTTCTGTCTTAAAAAATACCCTTGAGTAGAGCTGAGCATTTTTTTCAGAAAATAATTATTGACCAAAAATACATTTTTTGGTCAAATGACATCATTTGCAAATTCAGGTCAAATTCAGCAAATAGTTTTTGGTCTAATTAAAAAAAATGAAAACAATGTTCTTGAAAAAGTCTAAATGGTCCATTTTGACATTTTTAAATAAAATATTTCAACTTTTTGTTTCAAAACAACATTTTGCTTTGAAATTTAGCTAGATTCATAAAAAAAAAATGTACACAGACAACAAAAGTGCTCCCGTCTCAGCCTATACAGGCTATGCTGTCCCTCTGCAGGTAAACGATAGACTTGCTTCAATTTCTGAGCCTTCCAAGCATCTCCCAGAAGTGTCCAGCCCTTGTTGCACTGGATACTCACAGTACTCACAGATTCACTGCTCCCAAAGAAGCAGTAGACTCAGCTTATTGGCTTTGCCGAGGTCACCACTCCTTGTAACAAACAGCACTTAGATATGTTCATAGTGAAATAAGGAAAAGTTTATTTAACAAAGAGGAGAGATTTAAATAACAGCAAGTAGAAATATTGGAAACAAATAGTTACATATAAAATCAGAACACACATTCTAGAGCCTAAACTTATTTAACTAGATATTTTCATATTATATAGAGCAAAGCTCTTCCCAGAGTCCTTCTAGCATTTTTCATCCAAGGCTGGCTGTCATCCTTTTTTTTATTAGACAGAATATGCTGCCAGCTTGTCCCCTGGGTAGAGGATACCGTCTCTCTTTTGCAACTCCTGATCTATCAAAACAGTGCTCTGATCTTTATTAATAAACCAGACACTCTCCTGCTGTGTGTTCCTTCCTGTAGATTTTGCAGTCTCTTGTTAATTTCACAGTCTTGATTAGCTGGTGGCTCATTATGCAAAGAGACTTACTTTGCGAGACACACAATGCACAATGACCAGAGATGAACTACATCTACTATCCCCTGCCTGAACAGGATCTGTCTGAGACATGTCACCTCTGGGGACCTGCCTTTAACATCCAGGCTTTAAGAACATAATTTCCAGTATAGATGCATAACTTCTTAAGTGTTATCTGTACATACATTCCACAATGATTATGATGACCAGTGAGCTACTGGCTCTGAATAGAGAACTTTCATAACACCCTTTGGTGAATTATTGTGCATATACTTGATCCAAGGGATCCCTGTAAAATTCTGTGCCTCTCTGTGCGCTCTGCCAGTTGTCACAACGAGGTTCCTGGGCCACAGTTCCACAGAGCCCTCTCCTTGGTTCTCTTCTCTTCCCCCCTCCATGCCTTGTGTCTGAGTAATCTCATCCACAAACACAAATTCAACTATGACTCACTGATCTGACTCTATTCTAGACTTGTCTCCCTCTGGCCAAACCAAAATCTCAGCCTGTATCTCTGACATTTCCTCACAGATGTCTAGCAGTCAGCTCTTGATCAATGTGGCTAAAATAGAGCTCCTGATCATCCTCCCCAAGCCATTCCTGCTACCTCCTTTCTCCATCACAGTGGACAACATAACCATCGTGCCAGTCACTCAGTCCCATAACCAGAGTGTGATCTTTGACTTCGACCTCTTTCTAAGTCGTCACCTCCAGACTATGTTTAAAGCTTGCTGATTCTTTCTGCATTGTATCTTTACATTCTTCTTCGAGTACTTGCTCATGTCCATTCCAATAAGTGTGTGTGCGTGCCGCATGCATGATCGTTGGAAGGTTTTTCCTCTAGCAGTAACCGTCGGTTCAGCTGTGGAGCCTCCTGGAATGGCACCTTCATGGTGGTGTATATAGCACATTGCTGCCCCGCTGCCTGCTCAGTTCCTTCTTAACTCCAGTGATGGTCGCTGGAGCTTCCTTCAGCCTCTTGCTTTGCAAGTGCCTACTTAGTGGTTACCTTCTAGTTAGTTGTAAATAGTTCTTGAAAGTAATAGTTTAGTAGTAGTTATAGTTAGCCTCTTTCAGGGGTTCCCTAGCTCCCCTGACTGGGGTATGCCTCTGTCTCAGCGGTTTAAATCCTGTGAACGCTGTGGGAACCCTTAAGTGCCTGCAGATAAGTGCTCCATTTGCAGGAGCTTTAGACCCAGGATGAAGAGGGATTGGAACTATCGCCTCAAGCTCCTTTGAATGGAGGCGGCTCTTCAGTCTCAGCCAACACCGGAAGCGGCACCGGTGACATCGGTGCACAGCACACTGGCTTCGGTGCGGGATGTCTCAGCACCAAAAAAAGACTCCTCCAGGGAGCATAGTCACTGCTCCCCGGCTCACAAAGCAGGTTTGAGCATGCAGCACCGCTCTCAGTCCCCGGTGCCGCATAAGACGAAGGTGGACAGGGGTTGGTCCCCCATCTGGAAACAGCACAGGGATCCTAGCGGGGCTTTTCCTATGTCAAGGCACCCACAGCCTGGCCTTCAGATCTTGGGGCTGTCGACTCTGGCCTTGCCAGGGGCTCCATTGAGTATGGTGCTTGTCGACTCCCTGTCTCGGGAGGAGTTGGAGGACAAGATTGATCTTCCCTCCATGCCAGATACCTTATTGCTATGATGGCACAGTTCCCGGCCCTGCAGGCACGACTACTGGCACCAGTCCAGGCAGCATCGCGAGGCCCAGCACTGGCAATGGCACAGTCTATGGCACCTTTTGCAGCACTGATGGGCACCGCCACCCATTCAACACCAGGGAAAGCCACCAATGCTATGGCACTGCTCCCCGTCACTGAGGTACCATTCCCCGGCACCATCAGGCTTCACCCTCCATGGTCTTGTTCAAACTATTCATCGACTTTGATAATGAATCGTCGATCTCCCAACATAGTTGGTTGGTACCAGTCTGAATCCCGGCACTGCAGATCATGGGACGTGCTGGTGCTGGTGGTATCTTGGCCCCCATAAAGGCAGGGCCCAGTATAGTAGGCGTTTTGGACCTACCATCAGGCTAAGGGCAGGGTTCCAGGGCTATATCCATGGTGTCCGTGCCCCATGCTCCTACTTCAGCCACGTCGGTGCTACTCCGTATTCCCACAGCATCTGAAGACCCCCCATGTGACAAGGACCCTGGGTCTTCGCAAACAGTTGCAACTCTTGAGCCAGCACCCCATGTGGTACCAGCGCCACAGTCTGCCCCAAATAGAGCAAGTAGATGTACCCAAGCCACCCTCCAGGGAGTCTGAGGGTCAGGATGACCTGGTCCCATGGGCCTCATCATCCTCTTCACCAGATGAGGCGGTGGCTGGCACCTCCACCACCACACTCCCTGTGATGGAAAATAGGGTGCACCAGGACTTTCTTAGGCAGGTAGTCCAAAACGTACACCTCCAGGCTGAGGAAGTGCCAGAAGACTTGGACCCAATGTTGGACATTCTTGCCCCAGAGGGTCCTTTTAAGGTAGTGTTGCCCCTTATAAAGACCATGTAAAGCACCGCAAAGGTGCTATGGTAGACCCCGGCCTCCATACCTCCTATGGCCAAAGGGGTGGAAAGGAGGTACTGTATTTTGTGCCGAAAAAGAAGGGGTATGAACATGTTTTTACCCACCCTCAGCCTGGAACATTAGTGGTGAATGTGGTGAACCACAAAGAGCAGCAAGGTCAATCGGGTCCTGCCCCAAAGTCACAGGACACTAAGAAGCTGGACCTTTTCAGCCATAGAGTCTACTCGACCAGGGGGCTCCAGCTTTGCATTGCTAATCAGCAAGTGGTGCTCGGCCACTATGCCTTCAATTCCTTGAGAGCGCTCACTAAGTTCCAGCAATTGTGCCTGTCAGACTCACGCCCGGAGTCCGTGGCACTTCTTGAAGAGGCCAAAGTGTGTCAAGAACCTCCCTCCAGGCTGCCCTAGACCCAGCTGACTTTGAAGCTCAGACCATGGCCACAGCAATCACCATGAGATAGAGCTCCTGGTTACATGTTTTGGGCATACCCTCAGAGGTCCAGAACACCATTCAGTACCTGCCCTTTGACTGTGTGGGTTTGTTTGTCAAGAACACGAACTCTTGCTTGCATAGTCTGAAAGACTAAAGAGTGACATTGAAGTCCCTGGGGATCCACACTGCTGCACCCCAAAGGAAGGCCTTCAAACCTCATCCGCCGTCCCACTTCTACTATGGACCCCCAAGGCAGGACTCAGCCAGGAAAAGAGGCAGGAATAAATGGAGGTGCCAGTCAGTCCTCCTCAGGCCAAGGTCAGGTCTCATCCAAACAACCCCCAGGGCTGAAACTTAACTTTTGAAGGTCCACCCTAGGACAGAGCACCAGGACTCAATCTGGATCCTTCCCTTCCCTTTGTGAACTGGCTATCCCACTTCTACCGTGCTTGGTCCCAGATCACAATAGATTGCTGGGTTCTGAGCGTGATAGGGTGGGATAGTCTATCCAGTTCTGTTCCCTCCCACCTTCCCACCCATCTTCCCCATCCCCATTCAGAGACCTTTCTCACGAGCATCTCCTTCTCCAGGATGTGCAATCGTTCCTTGTTCTGGGAGCAATAGAGGAGGTTCCTCAGGAGTTCGGGGCAAGGGATTTTATTCTCGATATTTCTTTATCCCCAAGGCCAAGGGTGGACTGTGATCTATTCTGGATCTGTGAGACCTGAATGCATTCATCAAGAAATCCAGGTTTCACATGGTCTCCCTCACCTGGATCGGGACGACTGGTACTCTGCTCTCAACATGCAGAATGCTTACTTCCATATCTCTGTTATCCCAGCCCAGACAGTTTCTTCACTTTGTGGCCAGTGGCCAGCACTACCAGTTCACGGTGCTCCCATTTGGGCTCTCGATGGCCCCCAGGGTGTTCACAAAGTGCATGGCAGTTGTGGAAGCCTTCTTCTATAAATGTCAGGTACAAGTATTCCTGTACCTGGATGACTGGCTCATCAAGGACAAGTCGCAAGCACAAGTGGAGTTGCATGTGGCCCTGGCCTGCGCCATGTCCCTCAGACTGGGTCTCATACTAAACATGCCCAAATCCATGCTGCTCCCTACACAGAGAATGGAGTTCATAAGGGGCTTTCTTGGATTCTGTGCAAGCTGGGCATCCCTGCCCAAGCCACACTTTCAAGCCCTCAGGGACATGATTGAGAACCTCTGCCAGTTCCCCCCAACAGCAGCCAGAAACTGTATGAAGCTTCTGGGATATAAGGGGGTGTGCACATACGTGGTCCACTGTGCCAGACCATGTCTCAGACCCCTCCAGGCGTGGTTGGCTCAAGTGTACAGACTCAGTCGAGACCCACTGGACAGGATAGTTGTCCTTCCATTCTCAAGTCACTAGTCTGGTGGCTACAGCCGCAAGTGGTTTGTGCGGGAGTTCCCTTTGCCAAACCACAACTGCCTATGTCACTGGTCATGGACGCCTTGCCGCTAGGGTGGGGAGGGGCCTAGGCAGTGTCAGAACTCAAGGCCTATGGTCTCAGGCAGAACTATCACTGCACATTAATGCCCTGGAGTTGAGGGCAGTCTGTCTGGCATGCCAAGCATTCCAGAATCACCTTAGAGGCAGATATGTGTCAGTGCTCACAGACAACACCACGGCGATGTTTTATATAAACAAACAGGGTGGTGCTCACTCCTCTCCTGTGCTAGGAAGCCCTAGAAGTCTGGGAATTTTGCATCACCAACTCGATACACATACAAGCGTTGTGCCTCCTGGGGGCGTAGAAGAAGCTAGCCAACCGACTCAGCCACTCGTTCCTCAGTCACAAATGGTCCCTCAGGCTGGACATCACTCTTTCAGTTTTCTAGAAGTGGAGCTTTCCCCACATAGATCTGTTTGTGACACAGCAACAGAAAGTACCAGTGGTTCTGCTCCTTTCTGAACCACAGCCCAGGCTCCATCACAGAAACTTTTCACCTCACGTGGATGAGTCACATGCTCTATGCCTTCCCACCCTTCCCTCTCAAACACAGAGTCCTCCTCAAGGTCCACCAGGACAGGGCTTTGTTGATCCTCATAGAGCCTGCATGGCCCCACCAGGACTGGTTCACCACGCTGTTAAGCCAGTCAGTTGACAGACCAGTAACCCTTCCCTTATGCCTCGACCTCATCACTCAGGACCTTATTGCTCCAGCACCCTAATGTGGCGTCCCTCCACCTCACAGCATGGAAACTCCATGGTTGAACCTGTTGGAGCTCCAGTGTTTGGACTCAGTGAGCTTAGTTCTCCTGGGAAGTAGGAAACCTTCCACTCGAGCCATGTATCTGGCAAAGTGGAAGAAGCAGTTTTCTATTTGGTCCCTGCAGAAGGGTATCCCACAGTAGCATGTATCAATTCCACTCTTTTTGGACTATTTACTGGACCTGAAGCAATGTCATCTATTAAAATGCACCTGGCCACCCTCTCAGCCTTCAACCCAGGGACAGTCGGCAGATCAGTCTTTGGAAACCCCATGGTGGGCTTTGAGGCTTGGACAGGCTTTACCCCAGCCCTGTGCGGCAGCCCATTCCCCAGTGGGACCCCAGCGTAATCTTGTCCGGGCTCATGGGCCCTCCCTTTGAGCTCATGGCCACCTTCCTTCTCTCCTACCTTTCTTGGAAGGTTGCCTTTCTGGTGGCTATAACATCAGCCAGAAGGGTCTCTGAGCTCAAAGCGCTTACCTCCAAGCCCCACACCATCTTTTACAAAGACAAGGTTCAGTTGCGTCCTCACCCTGCATTTCTATCAAGGTGGTCTCCCAGTTTCATGTGAATCAGGACATATTTTTACCAGTCTTCTTCCTTAAGCCTCATGTCAGTGTCAGAGAGCGGATGGTCCATTCCCTGGATGTCAAGCATACCCTAGCCTTCTACATTGAATGCACAAACCCATTTTGTAAGTCACCAGAGCTCTTTACTGCAATTGCTGAAAGGTTGAGAGGGCTTCCCATCTTATCCCAATGCATTTCATTGTGGATCATGTCCTGCATTAGAATGTGCTACGACCTGGACAAAGTTCTGCCCCCACCATTGATGGCACACTCCACAAGAGCTCAGCCTTCGTCTGCAGCTTTCTTTGTGCGTGTCCCTGTTCAAGACATATGCAAGGCAGCAACATGGTCTTCCGTGCACACCTTCACATTACACTATGCCATCACTCCACAAGTGAGGGATGATACAGCATTCAGCAGGGCAGTCATACAATCAGCAACCAGGTGATCTCTGACCCTTCCTCCAGAGAAACTGCTTGGGAGTCACCTACTGGAATGGACATGAACAAGCATTCGAAGAAGAAAAATGGCTACCTACCTCTTGAAACTGTTTTTCTTCGAGATGTGTTGCTCATGTCCATTCCAAATCCCACCTGCCTCCCCTCTGTCAGAGTCTTCTGTCAAGAAGGAACTGAGCAGGCGGCAGGTCGGCAGTGTCCTATAAACACCACCATGAGGGCGCCTCTCCAGGGGGCTCCACAGCCAACCCAATGGGTACTGCTAGAGGAAAAACACATGTGCGCACACACCTCTTGGAATGGATGTGAGAAACACATTAGGGGGAGGGACAGCTCAGTGGTTTGAGCGTTGGCCTGCTAAACCCAGGCTTATGAGTTCAATCCTTGAGGGAGTCACTTAGGGATCTGGGGTAAAATCAGTACTTGGTCCTGCTAGTGAAGACAGGGGGCTGGACTTGATGACCTTTCAAGGTCCCTTCCAGTTCTATGAGATAGGTATATCCCCATATTATATTATTATTATAACACATCTCAAAAAACAACAGTTACAAGAGGTAGGTAACCATTTTATTCAGCCACCTACACAGCTAAAATTCTTGTTCGTGCTGTTATCTCACATCTTGATTACTGCAACATCATTGTCTCTGGTCTGGATAAATGCAATCTTATTCCACTCACATCCATTCAGAATGATGCTGTAAAGATAATTTTCCCAGCCTATCGCTTTGACCATGTGACTCTGTCTTTGAATCCCTCCACTGGCACCCCCTTCTTTATTGCATCACACATAAGATGCTTGTCTTCACTTTCAAGACCCTTCACAGTCAAGACACCCTCTAGCTGTCATCACCTTTCATTTGGTATTGATCAACCCATGATGTAAGCCTCCATCACCTACTTGTTAAATTGTCAAACAAGCACCTTTGTGCTGTCTCTCGTGCTGTGACTAGGACTCCTGGGTGCTGCAGTAATGCAAGTAATAAATTCTGTAATAATGTTATTAAGATGTTTGAATCCTGAACACAATGTCATTATGGGAACTTTTGGGTTGGCTTAATTAATCTATTGCTAATCTTAGATAACTAAGACTTAAAGGGACGCAGTCAAGATGTATTTTGTTTCGCTTATAATTTAGGATTTTTTTACTGTTGATCACCTTGATCGATTGGTCCTTCAGCCCTTGTATAGATTGCACCAATCACAACACGTCTTCCATTCTTCTCGTATCCTGGCCTTCCTTCTCCATGTGCGGCCATGTCTTTTCACAATAAAATCTTCCCATATCTTTGGAGATCAGCCGAGCAGTTGTTTCAGTTCCCGGGGGTATCACTTGGTGACAGTTGAAGTCCATCGATTATCAGTGAGCCTCACTTTATGCCCAGCCCATCACATTTTACTATTCCTGCTCTCCACAACAACGTCCTGCACTCCACTCTGCTGTCCGATCACTTCACTGGGGACTCAGCTGTGGATTGAAATTCCCAGAATTCTTTTTTCCATCGCCCTCTCCATGACAGACAGTTGCTGCTCCTCTGTCTTCATCAGCGCCGTACAACATTGCTGGCAGTCCTGTTGAGACGAACAGGCTGGTGCATGTTGCCTTGTTGATTCTTCCTTGGAGGACATCCTTGATAGAATTGAATGCACACCAACCTGCTTTCTTTCTTTGGGAGAGTTCACCTTTCTGATCGTGGCACATGTTAATTTCTTGGCCCAAATAGACATATTGCTCAAATTCTTCTATTTGTTTTCCCTTAATTGTTATTTGGGCTTTTGACAAGATATCAGACCACATCCATTTCATTTTGGATCGGTTAATTTTCAGTCCGACTTGGCTGCTTTTTGTGTTGAGTTCTCGCAGCATTTTCTGTAGTTTGATAGTATTTTTGGTGATCAACACAATATCATCTGCGAATCTGAGATGGTTTACTGTTCAAAAAACCATTAAAATAATAATAATTAATAATAAAATTCCCCACTACTCATGTGATTTTAGTATACAGTATACTCCCGATTATCTGAATAACGGGGGGAGCACAGATTTTATTTGGATAATCAGGAGTTTGGACAGCCAAGAGGGCAGGAGCCATTCAGCCAGTCAGCAGAGAGGGGCCTCCTCCATGGCTCGATGTTGAGTCCTCCTCTTTGCAGTCCTGTCCAGGGGGTTCTCTGCTCTACTACCTGAACCTCCCTCCTAGTGCTTAATTTGTAATGAAAGAGGTGCTGGGACTCAAGCAATTTTTTTACTTTCATAACTGACATGGCACAAATTAAGCACTGCTCCCTCCCCTATCCCCCAGCATAAGATACATGGGGGACAAGGAAGGAATTTGGATAATGTGGAGGTTCAGATTATTGGGTTTCAGATAAACAGAACTATACTGTACTTTTACATCTGGCAAAATACGTATTTTTCCTTTTTGTCATAGGGAGTATAAGTCAAAACAACTATCATTTAACTTCATTGCATGGGACTAAATCCTATAATCCATACTCTGGCCTAACTCCCATTGATTTTTATGCAGTGTTGCCATTAGCTGGGACAGGTTTTGAAAGCTTCTGGAATATAAATTTTCAGATTGAACGGTGTTTTTAAGTTAACACTTTAAGAATTCCACTAACAGCAATAGGGATGTTATTCTTTACCCCCTTCCTAAAATCAGTGTAATTAATCCCTTTTCTATATATGGCAAGTAGAGTGGACAGAGTTACAAACTAAGTCCGTGAGAAGAGGATAGGCCTCTTTAAATGACATTCTGAAATTGCTGTTAAGAGGTATGTTGTCCTAGAAAATGTGAGTAGCTTCCTAGAGTGTGTATCTCAAGATATCTAGTAGTTTCTGTTCACTGGTTTTTAGAGAAGCATCATTCCACTGGTCAGTGCCCCAAAATACTGTAAAAGCTTAGGAGAAGATTTTCAAAACCACAAAGGACACTTAATCATTGGGGCCAGTTTATTAAAGGTATTTTGGTGCCTAAAGATGCATATGGACACCTAGTGGGATTTTCAAAAGCATCTGGGTGCCTAGCTCCATTGATTTCACTAATTTTCCATTGATGGGAGTTAGGTATCCAGGCAGTTTTGAAAATTCTACTAAATACCTATCTGTATCTTTAGCTGTGTAAATACCTTTATTAATTTGCCCCAAAGTCCCTTGATGAGTTGGCAGAATTGGTGCAGGAGAAATTAAGCCAACAAATGAGTGATGATGTGTGTGGACTGGTGAGGTCCGTTGAGAGAGAGATGGTAGGATAAGAGCTAGTTTGGAGTGGGAGAAGTTAGGACTAGGAGAAAACAGTGACAGGGTCACAGAGGGATAAATATTGTTTTCTCCCATCCTGCTCTTCAGGGTAAGCAGTGTACAGTGTAGCACCGTATGTTTTTCATTCTGAAAGAGGAAGGTAATAAGAGAAGGCAGAATGTGCTGCTTTTTCTTCTGATCTGCCTATCAACCTTCCTTATACCCCAATAAAACACTTTCCTGTGACATCCCTAACTATGTATAGTGTCTCAGTTTTTTACTTTAAAAAGAAGAGAGTGCAAATTACTATCTGCAACTCCACCAGCCACATGGGTGCCAGTCACCACTCTATAGCAATGAATTTATGTGTGCATTCAGCGGAGGAAATATATATTTATTTTCCTATTGCTTATCATTCTTTGTAATTTGGAACCATTATTTTAAGCCAGTTGTGTCCAGAATTATTGACAGATAGTTCTGTTCCCTTTTGTTTAGCGGAAGAGGAGAGAAAAGCAAAAACTACATGGTAGCTGGAAAAGGCCTAGCCAATAGCTTTCTCCTCCACTGTGATATTCTTTTATATTTTTAGGAGGTAAACATAAGTATGTTACTCTAAAGAAGCAATTATAATCAGTGAATTCAATGACAACTTATTTAGCTAACTACCCTCATTACATTGAACCTCTGATTATGCAGAGTGTAATGATTGTATTTTTAAAAAAATATATTTCATTTAAAATGTAACATCAAATAGGTTCTGCATCTAAAAATTACTGTATCTATTTTCTGGCACTAGTAGCCTTTCACAGCATGATAGTATGTTTAATTAATGCTTTAGTCTAGGATAGCCTGTTACATCTCCATGTGTTTTTCATATCATTATTATTTTATTCCTTTAGTTTTTTTAGAGAAAGATAAGAAAAAAGAGAAATGTTTCTGTTTCCAGAATTTACACAAAAGCATAACAAATTGCATGTGAGGAACATAATTTCTTTGTCCCTGTACACAGAGCAACTCCTCAGCCTGTGGGTTCTTGGCATGATAGTTCTTTTCTCTCCATACTGCATAATGTTGTCAGGGCAGAAGATAGATTTGACGGCATTCTTGGTTTCTGACTGTGAATTAAAATTCTCTAATGGTTACTTTGACACAAATCATACAGGACCTATAGTCACCTAGAAGTCATTAATTACAATTTCAGATATTGAATGAAGGAAAAGGATCCCTGTCTCACTTGATAACAAATGTGATCATGTTAATACTCCTTGCCTATCATATTCAGAAGAAAGTTGACAGACTATAGTAATTTTCACACAATAAGATAGATGTGTCTTATGGAAATATTTATATTGTAACAGAGTGGCATATTGATGAGATATGTGCAAATCCATGCCTTTCTTTAAGACAAATATTTGATATATTGCTTTCTGTTTAATTATACAACATTAAAACTGGGTTGCACCACTGTATATGCAAATTCACTGTGTGCTTGATAGGACTATATCAAAATGAAATCTGATATTTTGTAGATATTTAAGAAGTGCCTAAAATGAATTTATTATAGATCTGAGAACTACCTGTACATGACATATTTTGATGAAGTAAAGAGATTCAGCATTAAATACTTATTCTCAAAGCTAGAACAGGAAAATAATAGTTACATTTGTCTCTAACAAACTTAATAAAAAGCATTTTAGGTAAACAAGAAATTGAGATTCTTTGCATCTAAATGAAATAACACCAAAGAGAATAGAGAGATGCTGCTGAAAAACCTACATTCTGTTAGCATAGCTGGTATAAAAGAGATCCCCAGTAGTTTGAACAGAGTTTGGATTTTTCTTTATCAGCATTGGGCTCTTTTTCTTTAAATCTTTGACAAAATATAATGAATGTTTCCTTATATTAGTTAATACTATGAAACTTTGAAATGGCACGAATTGACACAAACACTAGATTCAGAAGGACAGTGTTCTAACTCTGCAGATTAATTGATCTGAATAACTTCTTCATTCTGTTCTGGCTTCTTGAAATGGAAAAAACATAGATCTAAAGTATTTAAAGATAGGAGCTGAAGTCTTTCACTTATAGGTCACCTATTTGAATTCAGTCCAGGATAGGAGTAACAAGAAATAATTACCATCCAATAACTATTTAGCAGCCTGTCTTTAATTATTTAACTATTTATTTAATGGCCAGTTTAATGGCCCATAAATATCCCCTGCAGTGACCACATTGACAAAAGTGGGGGGTAAGGAATGGAAAACCCCAGCAGAGGATAAGTAATCACAACTGCTTTACTGCCTCTGCTCTGATAATGGAAAGAAAGGCAACTGGAGTTGGGCCAGGACCCATAAAGGGAGAGCAGGTGGAGACCTTTCCCCTAATGAAAAGGGCTGTATTCAGGAGATATTGGAGAAAGAGATTCAGTTTCCTTGGAACAGAAGTGTCTCTCCAACTCATGAGCTGGGGGGACAAAAATCTGGCAGATAAGTGAGTGCTGCTTCCACCTCATTCCATTCCACTGCAGTTTTCATCATCTCCCTTCCCCAACTTCCTAGGAGCCTCTCTCCATGTACCAGAAGGATAAGGCTTCACCGAGATTGGGTACTAGAGGATAGAATTGATGGATCAGATGCTCTTCAGGGCATTATCGCCAGCTAACACCTCAGATAGCCATGCTGAGATCTCATAAGACTAACTCTTCCATAGACCCTCCTCAGCAACTGGATAGTAGCCAATTCAGATGCTGACAAGACAGCTCCTGACGGAGTCATTTTGCTGCAGGATTGTGGGGGCAAGAGAAAAAGAATGGAGAGGCAATCCCCTCTAAACATCTGGGATTTCACTTCCCTGTGGATCTTTAGGATCTGTGGGGTTGGAGGGCTATGCCCCAGCCCATGCCCCAAATACATTCTTCCAGAGGGGGCAGTTGGAAGAAAACTCCTGGAAGTGAATCTCTTGAAGTTTTCTGAGTCCTCTCCCACCTGCTGTGGATTTTTCTATGGGATGGGATGATTCACCTCAGATCTAATTATTTCCCCTTTTTTCTTCTGTTTATGTTTTGCTTTTCACTTTCCACACGGTATCCCCTAAAAGCACGTTTTCCACACCATGGACTATACTGGCTTTACATGATTACCCTATGTTTTCTTACACTGGTTATGTGGCTGCCAAAAGATGGCTTGTTGTCTTGGATTCCAGCAGGACTGAGGAGGTGGGGGGGTGCAAGAATGTGAGGTGCAGGTGGATAGGGGTCATAGCTTTGCAGGCCAGGTGGTATTTCCTGTGATCCAACTGACCACGTAAAATATGCATGAAAAGTGAAAATGTAGCATTTGTAAAGGCAGCAAAGAGTCCTGTGGCACCTTATAGACTAACAGACGTATTGGAGCATGAGCTTTTGTGGGTGAATGTCGACTTCATTGGATGCATCTGACGAAATGGATATTCACCCACAAAAGCTCATGCTCCAATATGTCTGTTAGTCTATAAGGTGCCACAGGACTCTTTGCTGCTTTTTCAGATCCAGACTAACACGGCTACCCCTCTGATACTTGTACCATTTGTGGTGCTTTCCATACAGCAGGTGTTTGAAAGCAATGAAATTGTTGTGCCAGGATATTGTGTAGAGAGGGTTTTTTAATTGATTTAATTACTTATTTCCCTTGCTAAATAATATTGTACTGATGCAGAAATTATAGGACTTTGCATGAAGAATTTGTTTATTCTGCCTCAGAGTACATAGGATCCTGCTTATGAGACAGTGGGTAAATAAACCTGTGGCTAAAACTTTGTTTGATTCTTTCCCCCACCCCTCCCACCTTTCATAAAATTACTTTATAATAAAAAGACATGAGGCTAAATCTGATTTCTTTCATATAGTGTATATGTGGGAAAATTTCAGAGGGGAGGAATATTTGTATGTTATACTATCAGACTGTTCCTACGTCTCGTTAAATTTTTATTGAGTACAGAAAAAGACATCAGTATACCAAATGATTATCTTAATGTATGATATGCGACAAATAATGCAATCCTGTCCTGCAAACGTACACAACTAATTAATATTTCAGAACTCTTCTCTTTCTGGACTATAGTATGAATGAGAGAGAAAGTATTGTGAAAACACTAGTAGTATGCATATGAGTAGTATTTGTACTTGTTATAATGCGTTTTAAATTAAAAAGTGTTCAGTGTTGTAGGTTTAAAATTCCTAAAATGTATCCTCAAGCTAGATTTTAATGTATTCTGATTAGAGTAATTAGGCTTAGTAATTTTTGTTCTTCAGAAAGAACATTTAATACATTAGACTCCTTCAGTTGCTTGCTTTAACAGCAAGCAATTTTTTGCAGTAGATTCACTTGCACTGAACAACAGATAAAAAAAATGTTTAATTGGAAAATTCAATACATAGTTCACCACCAGATGGCAGAACTTAGAATGTGTCTAAGAGAGATTTGTGTGTGTGCTCATGCTCAGACATGGCAAATACGATATAAATGGCTGCTTTATAGTTCAGATCAAACTACTTTTACTTTGTAAATCAATTGTTTTAAATTTCCTCCTAATTTTCCAAAAGAAACTAATTACTCTGAAATTTCATGTGCTTTATCTAATCTCATCTGCTGCCTGCCTCCTATCTGGTTAGATCACTTCCTTCCACAGGCAAAAATTAGAACTCTCCCAGTAGATAGAAAAGAAAAAACAACCACAACGGGTTCTTTCTCCTATTTCCTCCTTGCCCTCCCTGCCCCCCAAAACCGCATCCCCAAACTCTTAGATCCTGCCAGGTTCCAAGACTACTCCAGCCAGAGTGTCTGTGTTTGCAACCTGGGACACAGATTCTGGACTAGGCTTAATAGGCTGCTGACTGGAACAGCTAGTGTGGCTGCCACAATGCATAGATTTGGCTTAGTGTGATTGTGGGGCAGTGACGCCAATGGTCAAACGTGGAGGAGGAGTGCACAATTAGAAGATTGGAGGGTGGACTACAACCTCTTACTACCCTTGATGATGCAGCAATTAGGTGGCTGAACAATCTAGATATCGAATTGTGATGCACAGAAAAGAAGACGACTTGTGTGTACAGTTATATGTGTATGTATTTTCAGGATCAGAGCCACCTTCTTTTCTTATAATTCAGTCTCTCAAGCCTTTAAATGTCTGAATTACTTTTGTGAGACACCATCAATTGTTTCACTACAATCAAGACATTACAACTACAGCATTCCATTCATCCACATTTTATGGATAGCTTGATCAAAAAAGCATGTATTTATCTGACAGATTCTTTTTTAAAACCTAAGCAGTTTATTCTACCTAGTTCCCTTACAGAGTTCCCTTCAAATATTTGTTCCATTATTGAAGATGTTGCACAAGGGTTGTTTTATAAAATATACTATAATATGTGGTAACTCACTGTAGTTTTCTATCTTTTTATAATAAGAATGGCCTACCACAACTTATAAAAATTGAAATTTTTTTAGAGCAGTTCTAATAACATTTGGTGCATGCACGCAAAGTACTATGATTTCATTCTTGTTCACTTCAAATGGATTAGAAAATATCATCCAAAGTGGGTACCATGCCAAGACTGCCATTACTTTTTCCCCCTGAAATTTGATTAAGGACCTTAACAGGCATTCAGTAATTAAGTGAAGTGCTTTGGAAATTTATATGCTGTCCACAATTTGTCATGTTCTGAGAAAAACTGAAGACAATTTTGATGAAAAACAATAAAAATAAAGCACTTGAGAAATATCTGGGACTACTAGCTGATTCTGGCTATGGTTTCATTTTGAATAGGATATCTTAGATTTGTAAAATTAATATTGTTCAATTGATTTTTTTCAATTTTAGTACTTTAGGTTAATGAATAACTGACTTTATTAATGTAGCAATTAATTTAATTCTGTATCCCTTTACAATGCCCATGTTGCTTCATTTTCAGAATGGAGCTGGTTATTTTTTGTATAGTCCATTCGTGGGTATACTGTTCTATATTTAGTTACTAGTTTTTTAATGCAGCTGAATTTGCTGAAAAAATGGTATAAAGAGGATGGGAATACTGAACAGATTCTGAATGAGTAAATTTCCCTGTGGCATAGCAGCAGCAAGTAATGCAGGCTTTTATTCTGATAATGTTCAATACACGAATGGCATAATGACACTTAAATTTGTTTTTAGCTCTGCTGTACAGTAACACAGAAAAGCCTGGTCTGTTACTGCTGAGGTAACTGTTATGCACTGTGGCTAGTCATGTAGCATTAATAGCAATTTTTTCCTGCAAATCTCTTGTCCTCTATTCTCCAACTTCCTTTGGATGCTGAGTTTATTCAAAGTGGCATTGCGGACTCACTTTAATTGTAAATAATAGAACTAGATCAGTATCATTATGTTTTTGGGGGGTGAATCTACATGTTCTGTCTAGAAAAAATATTCCTCTCAAAACCACAAAACTAAATGCAGCAGAATCTAGCAGTATTATTAGTGTCAGATTTTAATAGGGCAGTTATTACTGGTAACTCAAATATTTAAAGTTATTAAAATTTGTACTCTGTAGCTCTGACCTTCCAAACACATGCATGTGAATAGCTTTACTTTTGTGAACAGTGCCACTGAAATTAATAGGACTGCTCATGTGAGTAAGGTTATGCATGCGGGTATGTATTTGCAGGATCGGGACCCAGGATGATCTTGTCATTTGTGAATGATGCTGTAAGTGCACATCTCCTTCCTATTTTCATGTTCATACTTTACTGTAGTTTAAAATAATTCTTTAGTTACAAAGTAAACATGGTATTTCTACCAATGCCATCTCCAGCAATCCTTCACTGACAGGCTGTGCCTTCCTCCTGATGGAGACTGTTGGCAGTTCATCTTATTGACAGTGCACCAAGGTAATAAGCCACTTAGGTGTCAGATGCCTTGCACTGACAGAAGGACAAGCATGGTGGTTCCAGCTGTCTGGTCTTTGTTTTTCATACCTTTTAGTTTTCATTGTATTTTAGAGGAGTAAGAAGCAGTTTGTTTCTTTATTTAATTTACTCTTTAAAGTTCTTTTTTCTTCTATCTCACTATGGTCCATCCTTACTACCATACTGATCTCCTATTAAAACAACTATCAACTATTTTATTCACTTTACGTTGCTTACAATTATTTTACAATCTATAGAACTGACTGAAATTTTCAAAATTTGGATTTTTTACTCCCCACATTTTTTTTTCTTGAAAATGTTTGCGAAAATGTTCCCATTCTTGACAAGGTGCAGTTATTAATGTAATAGATTATTTTTTTGTTTGTAATAATAAACTTTTTTCTGTGACTCAGAAGTAAAGCTCCTACAACAGATTTGCATTCTTGTTCTCCTACTCTGCTCTGCATAACATCTTGTTCAGAATATGTTCAGTCCAAGTTCACGAGTGGCCTTCACTGCCACCAAGTGAAGTCAGATATGCTGTCACCATGGATTTCTATGCAGCACATTCAGGAACAGCTGTATGAGCATCATAGAGTAATAGAACACTATGAAATTGCTCCAGCCAGACTTTAAAGGAAACCAGCAATAGCTCCTGGTAGGGAGTCTTTAATATTAGTTTACTGACATTTGGTAATGCCACATAGATGGTAAGCTGGTGATAGTGTCTGATAAGTGATGCTACTCATACATCTGTTGGAAAAATAAAAATTCTTTATGGTCTCTGAATATGAGAAGGAAGATGAAGTGGTGCTACCACTAGTAGGTAGCATGTACTGGATGTTTGTGACATGGTGAGCTGTCACTGGGGAGTAAGGAAAAGGTCTTGGGGAATAATGAGTCAGTGCTTAATAACAAGTTAGTCTTCTTTGAACCATTTGTACAGTATTAGGGTTCTGCAGCAGGTGCTGTGAGGGGAGGCTAGATCACAGGCTTCCTCTTCTCCAGTACTCTTAAGCAAAGTAAGCAGTTATGAGAGAAGAGGGATTGATAACTACTTAAAAGATAGGAAACAAGTGGTAGGAATAAATGGTCAGTTTTCAGATTGGAAAGAGGTAAATAGTGGTGCCCCCTAGAGGTCTGCACTGGGTCCAGTCCTATTTAACACATTCATAAATGATCTGGAAAAACGGGTAAACAGTGAAGCGGCAAAATTTACAGATGATACAAAACTACTCAAGATAGTTAAGTCCCAGGCAGACTGCGAAGAGCTGCAGAAGGATCTCTCAAAACTGGGTGACAGGGCAACAAAATGGCAGATGAAATTCAATGATGATAAATGCAAAGTAATGCACATTGGAAAACACAATCCCAACTACATATATAAAATGATGGGGTCTAAATTAGCTGTTACCACTCAAGAAAGAGATCTCGGCATCATTGTGGATAGTTCTCTGAAAACATCCACTCAATTTGAAGTGGCAGTCAGAAAAGCGAACAGAATTCTGGGAATCATTAAGCAAGGTATAGATAATAAGACATAAAATATCATTTGCCTCTATATAAATCCATGGTATGCCCACATCTTGAATATTGCATGCAGATATGGTCACCCCATCTCAAAAAAGATATTTTGGAATTGGAAAAGGTTCAGAAAAGGGCAACAAAAATGATCAGAGGTATGGAACGGCTTCCGTATGAGGAGAGTTTAATAAGCCTGGGCCTTTGCAGATTGGAAAACAGACAGCTAAGGGGGGATATGATAAAGGGCTATAAAATCCATGAGTGGTGTGGAGAAATTAAATAAGGAAGTGTTATTTACTCCTTCTCATAACACAAGAACTAGGGGCCACCACATGAAATTAATAGGCTGCAGGTTTAAAACAAACATAAGGAAGTATTTTTTTCACACAATGCACAGTCAACCTGTGGACCTCCTTGCCAGAGGATGTTGTGAAGGCCAAGACTATAACAGGGTTCAAAAAAGAACTAGATAAATTCATGGAGGATAGGTCCATCAATGGCTATTAGCCAGGATGGGCCCTAGCCTCTGTTTGCCAGAAGCTGGGAATAGGTGACAGGGAATGGATCAGTTGATGATTACCTGTTCTATTCGTTCCCTCTGGGGCACCTGGCATTGGCCACTTTCGGAAGACAGGATACTGGGCTAGATGGACCTTTCGTCTGACCCTGTATGGCCGTTGTTATGTTCTTATGTACTAAAGGAGTGGGGTTATTCAGTTTTAGGACAGAGGAGGAAAAGGATAACATGGAAGGCCTGTGAACACGAATTGAGCATACTGTGTACCATATGGAACACCAGCCTCTGTCCTTTGACAGAACACATGCTGCACTTTTATGTTCTACAGACACTTCCTATGCAATATTAATTTTTATTAAGTAGTTGGCTCTGGGTCTGTTGGTCTTTCTCTTTCACATTGCATTTTGTTTTTATGTTGATGAACAATATTTGCATTCAATTGCATCTTTATACACTAAATCATTTTCATATAGGTGGGTTGAAGTTATGTAGAGGAGCAGTTGAGGATAGTTTGTTGCATATATAAAAATTCACCCATTGTTAGTTCCTGTCATCACCCTGTTCACTTTGCCTGTATGGTGTATCTTTCCCCCACTCTTAATTTTTGTAGTTTCTTTTTATATTGTAGCCTTTCAGGGCAGTGACAAAGTCTTTCTATATGTCTGCACCGTGCCTAGTATATTTGGGGTGCTCCTCTAATATTATTAACCTCCATAACAATTCCAGATCCATTTTTCTAGCAACTTGCAGTAAAACGTGCTGCAGAAGTTCTGATGCACAGTGTACACGCAGATGCACATTATTCAGTGACCCCATTATACTGCAGCTTGCCAAGAAAAAACATGTTCATAATTTCTTTAAAAAGAAGAGCATTAGTGCACCCTTAACCTTCATTTTGTTCCAGCCCTTACTTGTCTCATGTCCTTAAGTCTAAAAAACCCTTCATAAATCAAAGGACATTTCAGTTATATTTAAAGTATATGTTATAGAGGCTTTTAAACAATTAACAGTTTTGTTTGTTTGTTATCTTAGGGCATTCTACCTGGACAAGTCGAACCTCCCTCCAAATTCAACATCAAAAGCTGCTTATATAGATAAGGTAAACAATAATATTAAGTGTTTAATTAAACTCTGTATGTTACACATTATCCTAATCCCTTTCTTTTGGCTTGAGTTGAATTATTTTGAGGTATTTTTTTCAGGGCTCTGTTATGGCTTTTGTCCCAGCTCTGCATTACAGATGGTCTGACATAGCATTGCCCTCCTAGGAGATATTGTGCTTCAGGAGATGCAACACATGTTCACGTGTGAAGCCGATCTGTTTCCTCTGACTTTAGCAAAGAGTAAAGGGGCAGAACCATGGCCTGATCTCCGCCTTATCCCTTTGAGTCCTGTCAGGGGTGCTTGCAGGCAACAGTCCCTATGCCCAGGAGAATGAACTTGGTGCACTGTCCCATAAAGAACAGTCCCTTCAGTATTTTCCTCACAAGGTTGCCCTTACAACTTTCCCATGATGGCTCCCCTAAAATGGATTCCTATTTTTAATTTAAAAAAAATCCTCCTTTTATGCCTAAAGCACTACCTAGCATGGCATCTGCTTTTGATCTGACATCCATTTTACAGCCTACAGTTTTATATTTCATAAAGCCTTGTCTAAACTAGAAACCAGTACCAGTTGAAACCAATGCAAGCTAAATTGATGTAACTAAATATTAACATGTTAAGTGAGTCTATGTAAGCAGTTTGCATTGGTTTAGCTAGATTTATTTTTAAATCACTTTAGTTAAATCAGTGTACTTTTCAAATATAGGTAAATATAAGTAAGGCTACCATTTCCCTGGTGAATTAAAGTTGCCATTGGGAGTGCTTTCCTAGATTTTAAAATATTCCTTCTTTGGTTAGCAGGTTTCTCTCTATGGGAATCCCTAGGTATCTCATGAGCAGAGAAAATCAAGGCTTTGTATGACAAGAGCTGCAATGTGACTTGAGCCTCATTTCATGTTTTTACCAAACACTGTGGGAGAGACGCTGCCTTTTGTTACCAGTTCATGAAGACAGTCTTTCCTATCTTTGTGTGTGTGTGTGTGTGTGTATGTGTATGTGTATGTATGTATATAAATATAAATTCAATATTATGCAGTTAAACTCTTTCTCTATATATGTATCATTTCAATCTGGATACCATTGGGGTCGGCAACCTGTGGTTCTGGAGCTGCATGGGGCTCATTGGCTGTCCCCTTGCAGCTCTTTGGCTGCCCTCTTGTGGGCAGCCATTTTTTTGAGGGGGTGCGAGGTAAGGCTCTGGTTGGGAAGCACTTACCACAGGCAGCTCCCGGCAGGCAGTGCAGCAGGGCTCTGGCCCCATGCCACTCTCAGAAGCATCTGGCTGCTGCCACATCTCTGTGTGCCCCTTGTGGGGAAGGCGGTGCGGGTCTCCATGCGCTGCCCGCACCTACAAGCACCGCCCCCACAGCTCCCACTGGCCAATGGGACCTGTGATGATGGTACGGGGGGCGGGGACATCATGTGGAGCTCACCTCCCCATCACCACCAGGGGCGTGCAGAGATGTGCCAGCAGCCAGCCACTCCCAGGGGCGGCATGGGGCCAGAGCAGATAGGCAGCCTGCCTGAGCCCTGCTATGCCACCAGCCAGGAGCCACCTATGATAAGCATCTCCCGGCCAGAGCCTGCACCTCACACCCCCTGCCCCATGTCAGAACCCCCTCCTGCACCCAAACTCCCTCCCAGACCATGCACTTTCTCCTGCACCCCAATCCCCTGTCCCATCCCAGAGCCCCCTCCTGTTTATATTCAAATTCAAATGGCAGAAGTCGCATTAAAAGCATTGGTGAGTAGTAATAACTTTAATATGTTCAATTATTATTAGCTGATAAATTCTAACTCTACAGGTAGCTTTGCGTGTGATGCAGCTCTCAAAATATTTTGGTCAAAGACAAAAACAAAAAAATGGCTCTTCTTTGAAAGGTTGCCGACCCCTGTACTTTCTTTTCAGTTTTGTTGCAAAGTTAATCGTTCTTTTTTGTGGTTTCTTCACTCCTGTTCTACTGCTTACTGTTATTCTTTTGGTATGCAGTGTTGTAGCTGTGTTAGTCCCAGGATATGAGAAAGACAAGGTACGTGAGGTAATATCTTTTATCGGACCATCTTCTGTTGGTGAAAGAGAAAAGCTTTTGAGCTTACAGAACTGAAGAACAGCTCTGTGTAAGCTTGAAAGCTTGTTTCCCTCATCAACAGAAGTTGGTCCGATAAAAGATATTACCTTACCCACCTAGTTGCTCTAATATTCTTTCAGTAGTTAGTCAGGATTAGTGAATGGCTGTTTGCATAACATATGACAGTTTTTTCTTACCTGTATGCTAATTTTTCTCATGGTGGTCATGCACCAGTCACCAGCACTCCTCCCTTTGTGCCTGTCTTTGCATTTGTCTTTCACTGCATTATTCCTTCTTTGGAAATACTCCTGGAAGAAGGTGGCCTGCCCATGTGTAGTCAGGTGGAGAGGGCTAACACAGTAGAGATGGGCCTGGGGATTATACATTCAATGAAAATATCCAGATACCGATTTTAAAAAAACTGTCTTAAATATTGCCACAATACTTTGTGTGCCTTGTACGTGCCCTTCCAAATCTGTGCTTTGAAAGCAGCTGGACTCAGGGTTTGGCCCACAGTGCTCATGTGTTCTAGTCTGGAGTCATTAAACTCAGAAATAATTTAGCTGTCACCCTCCCAGAAGAGAACGTCACATACATCTTGATGGCAAATGTTGTCTAAATCTCTCTGTTCTCCTTTGCTTGCAGCTGATGCGGCCCCTCAATTCTTTGGATGAACTTTACCGACTGGTAGTGTCTTTTATCCGATCCAAGCGCACAGCGGCTTGTGCTTACACTGCTTGCAGTGCCTCTGGAGTTGGATTGCTGTCAGTTTCTTCAGAACTCTGTAGCAGACTTGGAGCTTGTCACATCCTAATGTGCAACAGTGGAGTTCATCGGTATGGCAATTTATCCACCTGTCTTTGCTTTAGTCAGTCATTGCAATCCAGTTTGGAGAATAATTTTTATTCCATGTTTTTCGGAGTGTACTAGTATGTATCTAATGGACTCTTAAAAGATTATTCATGGTGAGATTCTGGAAGATAAAAGTAGTTGCAGTGATTGACAAAATTAGCAATATAATTTTAGCCTGTATAGCTGCAATAGATTATTCGTCATACAAATTAGTACAAGGCAGAAATATTAACATTCCTAAAGCATGACAAGGAAGGTTTCCTATTTGCATAATATATTGTGTATTTTATACTGAACTCCAGTCTAGGCAAGACATTTATTCATTTTATACACTGGAGAGAATCTTAGTAGCAGTGGATCTCAAAAACTCAAATACTGCAGGTCTGGTCCAGAATAACCAGAAGCACTATATCCTGGAGTAATACTTGGCATGACCAATTTGATTACAGAAAATGAACTCAGACACTGACATTTTAAATTTTCAATTGATTTGCTATACACTGCACTGTACTAAATTCTGAGCGACCTTAACATACTTCTAAATAACCAATTTTACAAAGGTCACCAGGATGTTAGTGAAATTCATCGAAGAAAACAATATGTGTAAGTAGGGTAGGATTAGAACTTTGTGTATATTACAGCGAACATGAAAGAATAACAGCTGAGGAAAATAATCATTAGGTACCTGTTCTGTAATGGTTCATTATACAACCCAGAAGCTGATGCTAACATGATCCTTTTTTACATAAAGATACAAACTATAGATTCCAGTTATCAGTCAGTTTAAAAATGGTGTGTTCATTCTCATGATTCACTGTTTCAAACTCCTTACACTATTAATTTCTGATCCTTAGCAGATTTTCATTTGAGCAGCATCAGTTACAAATTTGTTGGGTTATAACAAAAATAACTTTCTTTTCAATTTTACGTAATGTCCATCTTTCTAAAAAGAACTTTGGAAAAACAGTATAGTGCCAGTCCAATGCAGAATATCAGGCATGACAAGCTGGAAAAGGTCAGCAAGGTATCAGAGAAGCAATCAATAAGTGCATGTTATGAAACAGACTTGCCATCTTTATCAGCTCAGATCTGCCAGCGCATTTGTATGACACTGCATTATTGGCAGACAAGTGTATGTGGCATGAAATATACTGTCCTCTGTTTTAGAGAGACAAGGTGAGTGAGGTAATATCTTTTATTGGGCCAACTTCTGTTGGTGAAAGAGACAAGCTTTCAAGCCACACACAAGTCTTCTTCAGGTCCTTCTGCAGGTTTACCTCATCCACTTGTCTCTCTAATACTCTGTTTTAGGCAGTTATATGAGATAATGATATTTTTTAATACCATCCCCTGTACCAGAGCAGGATGGTTGTGTTTATCCTTTCTTTAGCATGTGGGAACACTATATAAGCTAGATCAGCATGACATTTTTAGAAGGCCCTAAAGCCCTTATGCTTTACTCTGGCTATTTATCCAGATTTATCATTTTTACAAGTAAGATGTTCTTGATGATTTAGAGAATCCTGTTTTCCAAGTTATAACTCCAGCTAAATATTCTAGTCAACCAATGGAAATATGGGCAGCATTTCTTTCCTTCTTTTCCCTCCATGGCTCCGATGAGCAGCAGCATCTTCTGTCTCCCATGTGCCTTTTTTATTGATTTTTCCTTTAAAATGTTACCGTGAAAGAGACTGTCATCTCTAGAATGAACAGGGATTTAAACAGTTCAGCCTTGTCCAGCACATATTATGTAAGAACAGCGGTACTTAACAATGGATCAATCCCAATAATTGAAAGGTCCTGAATTATTCAGGCTGGCCTATTGACAGGAATATTAGATACCTGTTTCTCTGAGAATTATGGGTTTGTGTGCATATGCTTTATCTTTATAGCCAAACAGCCAAAGGCTTTCATAGGTGGAAGAAAGAGAGGGTTCTATTTGGGCATAATTCTCTTTCTGGTGCTTATTAGAGATGGGCATATTACCATGAATATTTATTTGAATGATTAATTAATTCACTTTAACTCAGAGTGTGAGTTTCCTGAGAATATTCTACACAAAGTGTTTACTAGCAGAAATACTTGAAAAATGGTGAATTTTAAATGGCTATTGTAGCATACTCACAGAAAATGAAATTTGAATTAGAAAAAGTGAATATTTTGTCAAAAATCTGTTTGTTGTGGTAGGTTTTTTTGAGTTATGCTCAATCAGAGAGCAGAAACACACCATGTGATCCACATGTCCAATCAAAGCAGCATGAATATCAAATATGCAGAATGAACAGCTAGTGCACATTTTACAGATCATGAATTATTCAGAATTATTGGGAATATAACTTTAAATTATGGGACTGTATTTGATAAAATCATAAACTTGACATCTTTGAACAGAAAGACAATTGTTTGAAAAAATAGTACACTTTGAATTATTCACTCAGCAGTAGTGCCCATTCATATGCATAAATTATAAAATATCTCATGAAGTATAGTGGCCTAAAAAGCAGTGGTAAGTTTTTAGCCCCTGTTCTGGTAGAATGAGATTTAATCTTTGCAACCAATTGTAGAGGAGACCTCTATTTCTAAACTTGATTGTTTAGACACATAGAGGTCTGAATTCTCATTTCTAATAAAATATTGTGTGTTAGCCCTGTGGGTAGGCTACTCTTTGAGAAAAACCTCCTTCAATGGATTGGTCCTCTTACCAGTTTAAAGGTGAACAATATGACAGTAACAGACTCTATCTAGTTCTTGTTTCCACATGTCTGCATTAAATATGCAAACCCCAGATTTTGGCCTGTGGAAATTATTTTCACCAGGTTTCCAAAGTTAGATCCTTAATGGAGCCTGACCTGAGACTCAGTCTTGGAGTCTGAATCAGAGTTCAGGATGCTGTGCTGACCACTCCTTTTTTCTGCTCTTGGGAAATGGGAGCGGAGGAAACGATTATTCCCATCTCTGCCAGAATTAAGTGTCTCAGGCTATATTTGGTAGAATAAAAATCTGGCTTTCCCACTTTTCTCTAGATAAACTTTGTTGACTGACTACTAGACTAGAGCATACATTCTTAACATGGAGGTCCTGAACTGATGTCAGAGGTGATGGGCCACACTGTCCTTCCCTTCCTTTTCAGCGGAAGGTGGGAGGAAGTACCAGCCAGATCCTGCCTAGATGGGAGGGAAGTTCTGGGACGGGGTCTCAATATGGAAAAAGGCATCCCACTATGGAGGAGTTTGAAAACCACTGGACTACAGACTTTGACTGTACTGTCACTGTCACTTATAACCTCCTAAGTCTCAGCAATGTTTTGGTTTCTAATTTCTCTGTGTTCCAAGTTAAATTGCTTTTTACATTGTACTAGGTTAAAACAGCTTGAATGAGCTCACATTTTCATTCCAGTATCCAAGATAATATTGGGGATTTTGAATTGCTGGTGATTACTTTGCTTTGATTTTTATGTTTGTCAATTGACATTAGAGCTAGAAATACAGTATCTATTCCAGACAGAAGTCTTTTTCTAGTATATTTCAATCAGCTGAACAAGAACCAGGGAGCAATAAATACCTTTAACCTTCACTGTCCTGTGTCATATATGTCTACAACCTCCCCATAAATTATCATCAAATGAATCTGTTGTGCAGATTCAACATCAGGAATTACAATTAATGTGATTCTAAGGAATCAGGTTTTTATGATTTATTTTGCCTTTTTTCATCATAACTAGTTATGGGCTATTAAATTTTACTTCATTTAGTTAAAACATTGCAATTTTACCTGCCAATTAACTATCCTCCAGTAAATGATACTAGGGTTTCTTTGCCTGTATTCATTTTATTTGAAGTTGTAATCAGTCTGTACAAATGTAGATGATCAAAAGCACTTTTAAATATTGAATCATTATGCCAGTTCCTGCTCCAGAGGGAAGAGACAGACTGTGCTTCACAGACCCTAGATCTTTCTATGCCAAAATAAAATTAGGTGCAGCAGCTGCAGAACTCAATTTGGAGACTAATGGGAATGCAAACTAAAATGAATTATTTAAAATATTCAAATAATGCAGTTTTGGGGTTTACTTATAAGTTTCTATTTCCAGGTGGATAGAAAGGAGAGTGTGCCCTTTACAACCATTATGAATCTTCTGGAGATACCTCTGTTCTTTATTATTTTTTTTGTATTTGATTTCCTTCTTTAAAGCGTCTAATTGCTGCTCCTTTAAGCCACGGGGTTTAGGCTAGCAGATGTTCTGCTGAGTGATGAGACAGGTTCTGCCAAAGGTTGATTGTGCTCCTGAAGCCTGCCCAGCTCATGAAGGTCCTGGGAGCAACATACCTTTCATGGGTAACAAACCCAGATCTCCCATACAGCAACACAGAGCTCCACTGTAACTATATTTTTGTTGTTCTTATCTCAGTTCTCCTTTATACATTAATTTTCTTTTAGAAGTTTGACTAGAGAAATTTAGTTCTGAAATCAATGAAACTGTGCTGCAAAGATCTTTTCTTGGGGCCCAGTTCTGAAACTCTTACTCTCGCTGAACTACTTGATCTTGTAAGTAAGCCTGTTGGCTTCAACAGGACTACTTGTATGAGTAAGTACATGCCAGCATGAGCATACATTGCAGAATTAGCTCCTGTGTGTCTCAGTCCTTTCAAAGAGTAGTCAGCTAAACTTTGATTTCATTCCTGCTCTCTCTGTTAAATATTCACTGTTTTCTCCTTCAATTTTACTATCCCTATCTCCATTTATTTTTAATCTATTTTTATGATCCATTATCCACTGAGACAGAAATAAACTTTTTTTTCCTTCATAATATAAATATTTAGGATAATAGAATGTTTAATACTGTCCTTGTTACAGTTCAAAGGCAGAGATGTGGGAACTTGTCCTAAAAGACAGCACAAACAACACAATGAAAAACAGCAAATAATCCATAACAATGCTAATTCACATTCCCTTTCTATATTTATTTTTATTTATTATTATTTATATTCCCTTTCTATACTCCACACATTTTTGCTTTGTTCGCTTTTAACATGCATATTAGGAGTGATGTTAGTCATATGCAGTTCTCTTTCATGTTTCATCTGTTGAAACATCATTCTGCTTAGCACATAATTTAAAAAGTGCAGAGAAATGCATGAAAACAGACTGAGTGGGATGGTTCCAAACAGGACTCCAGCGCAGTGTTTTCCCCTTTGCTCCCTTCACCTTTATGCACTATGTAGATGTTTAACTGCCTGGGTTGATATATAGCTCCCTCACTTCAACCTGCAGAACCAAACTCTCATGTTTCCTACAGTATTTCTTCTCCAGTACTCAGGGCTTTGGAGGAATCTGAATCTTTCTTACAGAAAACACCAGTATAAAAAAATCCAATAGACCCCTTCAAACTGTCTAGAATCAACTTGTGTATAAATTCTTTTGATTTTGAGATGAAAAAAACAAATTAAATTGAACAATCTGAATTCTTCTCCAACATGACATAAATTAGATTGCAGTTTCCCAGTGGATAACAGCTTGATTTGATCTGTCAAGGACTTAAAAATGAAACCCTTTCCTACTCATTTGAAGAAGATGCTGTTCAGACTAATGTATATGGTGGTCAAGTTTGTTCTTGAACTATCCTGACACTATTATTAAGCTTGAGCAGACAAGAAGCACAGGACAATTCAAACCTTTAAAAATTCTGTTCTTTGTTTCCTGAGAAGTCCAACTTCTTGGCATACAAACAGTATTCACGTTGAGGTCTTCTATAGCTAGTGCCTACCTGCAAAATTTCCAACCACTAACATAACAGCATTAAATTTGAGGTAGAATTATAGGGTATCTATGATGCTTCTAAAAGCATTTGTATAGTCTTTGAAAAAAGGCAAAAGTTGACAGATGAGTGAGTCCTAGATCCCCGTTCTGGTTTTTCAGTTAAATTTATTTTCACTCCCCTTTTCCAACAGAGAGGGATGTTCACAAATTTTATTTCTGGAAATAGCATCTCTGGTATGGAAGGATGCACTCATTCCTGTTAAAAATTAGAGAAAAGGGCAGTATTATCTTCAACAGGTTTCATTGCTCACAAAATATAGGCTAATTTTGAATTTAATGTTACCCCTTCCCCAAGGCTTGGCTCAAACTTCCCTGGTGCTTGCTAATCGGAGTGGCTTGTCTCTGCCCCTGCCTTGGGTTGAGTCCTGGGTTTTTTATTCTGGTGCCTGGTGCCTTCACCCAAAGTGACTGCAATCTGTGCCTGGGAAACAAAGGTGCTGTCCCTTGGGAAATTCACAAGGAATATAACCAAATACACAAACAACACAATACATTACTACAAGCTCCAATCAATGAAATGACATGCTCCAAAAGAAAAATATAACACAAGGGGCTTTACTAGGGACAGGAAACAAATTCTGTAAGGAAGAAAAGGATTAAGATTAACTAAAACACTACGATATCAATAATATAACAAATCCTCCACCTCCCTGCATTCGCCACTGTACACAGACCTTCAGCTCCCTCTCTAGCACCGTTCCAGGCACATAAGAGGCTGAAGAGAAGTCCTGCAATGAATGCTGGAGCGCTGTGAATATTGGCCAGCTTAAACAAAAAGAAAGGACTTCCCTTACAGTCTCTTCAGCCCTGAGTGGGGCAGGGTGCTCTCATGACTCCCTGGTCTGGAGCCCTGTGGAGATCTTGGCTGGCTGTAGGTAGCTGGCACCAGACTGCTTCTCTGCCCTCCTGATCGCTGGTCTCCACAGGACTGGCACTTCATGATCATGTTCTAAATCTCACAATAGCTCAAAGTCTCCCATTGTGCAGGAGTAGGAGCTGAACAGAGACTCTCTGACCCCAAGCTGTGCTGCCCCTATCTAGCTCCAAACTCAAACAATCCAAAAGCTAAATTAAAATGAATCCCTTTGTCTGTCTCCAAGGCTGTTTTTCCCCTCCAACTGAGAGACTGACCAGCCCTGGCTCCTCCTTGGCCCAGCACATTGTCTATATAAATCATTCCATCAGAAACTCCCTACTGGCTTTTGTAGAAGTTTCCTGACTATTCTATCTCTGCTCTGGACCCTAAGCAGGCTGGGAAATGGTGTGCAGGGACTCTGGAGGCATTGCTGTAGTCCAGAGGGTTGGACCCGTGGAGGCTCAGTTCATTGTTTCAGGAGCTAGCAAACTCCAAAGAAGTTTGTACTAAAAACCTGGACAAATGTACACATGCAGGACTGAAGTCCCAAGGTAGAAACCTTAAAGGCTACAAATCAGGACGTTTTTTTCCAATTTAGATCTGAAATATGACTATATATACACACCTATTCAACTCTGTCATGAAATGTGTCTCTGGTTTGCAGTCCTCAATTGAAACTTAACTCAAGGGCCTTCCCTTCTGCATTTTGTTTGCTCCAAGGGTATTTATCACGTTCAAGGTAATAACTGTTTCATGCTTTAGAAAGAAAAGTGTTTCCTTTCTTAGATGAAATGCTCATAATGACCATTTCTTATGAGCAAATAACTTGTTCCTCTGTAAGAAATCTTCTTTGGGATCTTGTGTTTCTCATCTATTTCAGAAATGGAGTCATCTTCCCTGCCAGAGACTAGTCTAATTAGCAGTTGTTCTCTTGAAAGATGAAGCCAGTCTCCCACCCTCCAAGAAACAGTTTAAAGAAAAACAACATACACTAGTAAAAAAACCAAAAGGCATCAGGTTTGAGGCCTTCCTGAGTGGAAGTAGTAGCTTGGGTTACAAAACACATCCTCCAGGATTAGTCTCCTGTCTATAAATGTACTGTCTCCTGTTTCAGCAAGTAAGAACTCAGCTGGTAGCTGAAGTTTGAAAATACCTGGCAAGGCAGATTTTGATTATTCCATGATGCAGTAGCATTACCAACAAACACAATAGCTTCCAGAAAGAAGCATTGATAGCTACTGTATTTTCATAATGAAATTAGAGACGTTCAGATGCCAAGATTATTGGACATATCTTGAAAAAGTTAATACTGATGTTGCGTGAAACATGAATGGTTCAGCACCTGACTCTGCTTACAAAACGATAATAACACTTCAGGCAACTGAACTTAACCACAAAGTCCATAAAGGCCCAAACATGAGTCTCAGAATTCTCCACTAGGCCAATTATAATATTTTAACTCTTTTTAGAGGTTATCTTCTGCTTTGGAATTTTAATGAAATTTTCTTAAAACCAAAGCATGTCCATTGCTTTCTACCCACTTTTTCCTGCTATAGCTATATTCTCACCAGACACAATGGGAGGGTGAAATAACACGTTCTTCAAAAACCTCTTCATAGGATTCTTTTAAAATAATGACTCGATTTTTCATACTACTAGTGTCAAACAGAATGGCCAACATTTTTTCCCCCATATTTCATGTAACTACATTTTTTTTCTTTTGTTAATGGAGGGTTGGTTTAGTATCTTACCTGCATATTTCATTTTTAATAACTGTACTAACCACTGGTCCAATCCTCTCCTCAAAAGAAAAAAAAATCATTCTCAGTAAAGTTTCAGCACACGAGCAAATTAGATGAAAGGCGTTTTTTTTAAAACCATGTTTGCAGCCAGCATATTTAAACTTTCTTATACATACACTAAAATCGTGATGCTTACGTATGCTTACATCATCCTGAATAATGTATTTAAATATATCTAGGCTCTGGGACGGTTCTCATGGACCATTCCCTTCAGGGTGTGACTTAGAAACTAACAAAAGGTCTGGCAATGTCTTCACATAACAGTGGAGCAAGAACCACAGGCAGGAGTGTCAATGCTCTATTTTAATACCCCTAATTAGTAATGTTCTCATTTTAGGTTGATTCTAGTCTATTGTACACTTGTTTAGATAATTATTCGAAATAAATACAAATTAATGTACAATCACTAGGAATTATAAATAACTATCTTAAAAACTTCAGATCAGAAAAAAGAAAACTTTATGCTAACATTTTAACTGCCATATTTAATAAGTATATTGGGATAATTAGTTCCTGGATAAGAGTTAACTTATGAGTTAAGTCTTATGAGAACAAGTAAATTCTTAAAATATTTATATTTTAAAAAGCAGTCAAATGTATGCATGGTTAGCATATAGTATCTATGCAAAATTTATCAAAAGAATAATGACATAAAATTTAACACTGAGCAGCCGCTTTAGAGTTTTAGTTAATTAGACTAAGCAAATGTACATCCTGTTCAAATACTTTATTCATGTGACCAGGATATAATTCACTTTGACATCCCCAAGAGCCGTAAGTGATGTGCCAAATATTACACCAATTTGTTTTTTCTCATCATCCCTATTCAAGAGATGTTAGACTAATGATGAAGCTCTAAGTATAAGCTAGCCAGAACCCTAATTGAAAACTGGGAATGGATTTTATTATTTAGATTCCTTTAACTCAGGTAACATTTCTATACAACGTGCTGAGTGGCAGCTCAGATGGTACTGTACACAAACACCAGTTGATTTTTCCTATGTGGTGACAAATTACATTAAATAACCTGTCATTGAATAGTCCATTTCTGAGTTATTTTAATCTTTCATCTTTTTCAGTAAGAGCACTGTAAAAGCTATGTTGCCTATATATATATATATATAAATGTAACAAATGGGAAACAAGCAGCATGCCATTCAACCAAAACAAATGAATCCCGGAACTGGGGAATATTGGTGATTGAAAAGGTAATGCAACCTTTTGTGTTAAGGGAGGCTTGATCAACCAGATGTTTGCAAAGTTGTTTTTCAACTATATAGAAGACATCATGACTGGGCATACCACTCACCTGAGTCCCAGGATTGTCAGGAAGACCCATGGTTCTGGTGCAGGACTCTTCTGGGAGACTAGGAGAAATAGGCAGGGGCTAGGAATAATTGAACTTCCTTAACTTTGCAGGAAACCAGCTAGAACTTATAAAAAGAGTAGAAAGAGGATGTTCTGGGCTGGGTATACCTGGGAAGCCAAACTATGTTGAGGGAAGTAGACTGCCTGCATGGGATTTGTTAGTCTGTCTTGTTTAAATGCTGAGGAAAGAGAATTTGTGGCTTCTGTTTCTCTGACCTGAAGAAAGGAGAGAAACAGATTTTTGTTCATTTAAACTCTGAGGTGTGAGGATTTGGGACTTTTGCTTCCATTGACAGAATGTTAGGGTGGGGTTTAGGGTGAACTCTAAAAAGAGCTTTTTTCTTTCATTTTCTTCTTGTGATTTATCTAGTCTCTTTTCTGCTGAAGGACTAGTTGCACACAGTGGTTATATATGGTTCTGAGTTGCTTTATAACCTTAAATAAATCTTGCTTATTAACCTCTGAGCTGGGTGGTTCTTATGGTTTGCATAGCTGCTTTGGCTCCCTGTAAAATTCCAAGGGTGTGGCTGATAGCCTAGAAATCCTTGAATGGTCTTGGGAACCCTTCAACCTTGCTGGACTCTGACCTTATATGGCAACAGTGCATTTGCCACTGAATACCTTATGCCATATATTCAGGGATACTCCTGCCATAAGTTTCTAGTATTAATCTTTTCAAGACCACAATGAGCGTATTCTCCTAGCAGTTCCCTCACACCTGGAACTGACTGCTTTTCATATTCATTCAGAACAACACGCAAGGTACATTTGTTTAGTTTTGCATTTGGTTCATTTTATTTTACTTGACAATGTTGTTGCTGAGATACCTAGCTCTCTAACCTATCCTAGGTGGGTAGTTTTCTTTGATGTTTGTTGTGTTTTTTCTCCCACCCCTCCTCTTTTTTTTTTTCTTCTTTAAAACAGCACTTGGCTGCCATGCTGATTTTGCTTGCAACATTTGCAGTTAGGAATATGCAGCATTTCATGGCAGCCAGCGTGCTTCTTATAAAACATTGACTACACAAAACAAATGTTGTGTAATGTAATTCAAGCAGAAAATGAAACAATTATTTAAAATAAAACAAATATTCATATGTAAATTATATGCCATGACTGGCAGACAACTAAGTTTAAATAATTGTGAAAAAGTACCGAAGTGTAAATACTGATTTAAATTAGTGAATCAGCTCAGTGAAACATTATTAAATGGTTTATTTAGAATATCTATCATATAGAATGTGTCTATTTAACTATCTAGTTATCCAGCCAAAATAAAGCAATTACAGTTTTATTGCTGGTAATGTGTAATAAGTTAGTTATTTTATGTCATTATTAAGGTTATGAGTTTGTAATGGAAGTCATTGATTCTGTGACTTTCCGTGACTTTTGCAGCAGTTGGTGCGCCTGGCTCAAGGGCAGCTCAGGCAGCCCCTGCGCCATTCGCACTGGCCACTGCTGGGGCAGTCTTGGGCAGCACAGTTTGGGTGTGGGAGGGGGCACGGGGTTGGGGCACAGGATGGGGTGAGGTGGGCTCTGGGTGGCGCTTACTTGGGGGGCTGCTTGGAAGTGGCAACATCCCCCTCGTTCAAGTGCTAGGCAGAGGCGTGGCCGGGCAGCTCTGTGCACTGCCTGCACCCAGTGTGCTGGCTTCGCAGCTCCCATTGACCGGGAACTGCTGCCCGCCCCTCCTCCAACACCAGAAGGGATTCTGGGCCAAGTGCCCCTTCCTTTCAGCACCAGGGCCGCCCTCCCCTAGTACCTGTGGAGCCCATGGGCAGTATGCCTCCACCATGTTTTAGTCAAGAGTATTTTTAGTAAAAATCATGGACAGGTCACAGACAGTGAATTTTTGTTTACTGCCCATGACCTGTCCGTAATTTACTAAAAATACCCGTGACTAAAATGTAGCCTTAGTCATTATTATCTGGTTGATAAGGAACTAATGCATCAATTATCTGCGAAATAACATGAATAAATCATTTCTATTTTTATGGCAACCATTCATCAAAGCCATTTTAGTGTCTCAAGAGCAAATACAACTAAATCATGCACAATCGTAAATTTTAACTTTAATAAAATTCTGTGTTGAAATGAAGTCATGACATTGTTCCAAAGATTTTAACAAATACAAGACTTAGTGGTGCTTTTGAAAAGAAGCAATGAATATGTCTAAAGAGTATGTTTGTATGCATCAGTTTTCAATCTTAGATGCACGGTTACATTTTCAGAGAGGCATATTGATAGTTAGCACCATTCCCATTCATTTAAGGTCTTTTTCACTGCTAATTCTCCATGCTGTGATGAAAACGTACCTCTCAGAATTATTATTACTTTTTTGCTGCAGATATATAGTAGCAAGTCAGCTGTTCAGTTTGGCTCTGTGCATTTCAGGGTTACACGCCAGTAGTTACCTATCTCTTTAGTAGTCTGAGTCGTTGTTCTTCATGATGCTCTTTTCTGTTTGTCCTAACTTTTCTTACTTTGGTGGTTTAACGGCTTGACCACTTAATTGTTGCAAGGAAAGGTGTTTTGTACCCTCACACTCAGTTTTCTCAGAATCTCTGTAATGGATTGCTGTTTCAGCATTTGTCAGATGATAGATAGCTTCATCTCAGATCATTGTCCACAGCTAATTCTTCAAGGTAAACTTAATGTGAGAATTTCTGACTGAACTATGTTTCTCACATGTGGAATACCTCAGGTATCTTTCCTTCTGCTCATAACAGATACTCACGTAATAGATAATTTAATAAACAGACATGTGAAGTACTGTACTCGAGGGTATGCACTGGAGCTATATGATTTCTCTCTGAAGACAAATGACTTGGGACTTGTTTCTGTCATATTGAGTAGTCTCATTACACTGAAGGGAGTGCTTGTGGAGTAATTTGCTACTCATTGTGACAATTAGGCTCTTCATAACAGAAACAGAGCTTGGAAAGTATAGTTATGCAGTATTAAACCAAAGCATATAAGATCAAAGATCATGACATAGGTCACCAAAGATCAATAGATTCTTGCTTCATGTTAACTTTGAGGTCAGTGTATAGAAGAAACTGGGAAACTGAACTGATTTAATTATTGAAGGAAATCACTGTTTCTAAATTATACACAAAAAGCTATTAATAAAGAAAAAGATTGAATTCAGCATCTCCTTCCTAAGCTTATTAATTTGAAACTTTTACAACCCATAAATGTACTTAGTGGTATTTAAAACTTACCACCTTTTTTTTAGATGAGTGCATCAGCTAAGTGCACACATTTTTCCTCCTACAGATCTTCTGCTTAGCAGGATGATTATTTGATTGAAACATATTGTCCGTGGATGTGTGCGTAATACAATCCATGCAAAATCTTCTGGTCAGTATTTGACCAAAGGTGTATAGAAAACTAATTGTAATTATGTGTCTGAGGATTCTGTTTTTTAGCTTTTTAACATATTAGGGAACAGACACTGTAAGGTTCTATGAAGGAGAAAACATTTTATATACGCATTTTGCTGGATGCAAAGGTTTGATTACTGCAATGTGCTTTGTTTAGTGGTTCACTGAAAGACTGCTGAGGAACTCATTTGGTGCAGATTGCAGCTACCTACCCGTTAAGTGGTGCAGCCAAACAGTATGTGTTACATTACCCAAGAAGTACATAGGCTTTGCTCAAGGAGTTGACTTTGATTTGCTAAGCCCTGTGTGGCTGTTGTCCTGGCTATCTGAGAAATCATCTTTCCACCCTTGTCTCGCCATAATAGATGAGGTCAGCTGGTGTGTCCAAGCTGATTGTCCCTAGTTTTTTGTCTGGTGCTGCTGCCAGAATGGTTTCAGGGCAGGACTTTTCACTCTGACATGTACTCCCCATGCTTGTCAAATGAGGAGATATAACTGAATAAGGTAGCAAAGGACTTGATCCTCCTCCCACTTGAGTCATTGGGGTTTTTGTCATTTGATTGAACTAGAGCAGAACTTAGGACCAAAACTGAAGACACCTCTAACCACTACATCTTCCCAAAAATGTATTGGGCAATGTGGTCTGGAAGAATGAGCACAAAGTTGGGAGTCACTGACTCACTGAAGTGACTTTTCAGTCTCAGTCTCCCCATTTGACATTAGTTCTATGCCATTGTAACTCCACTGAACAGAATGGAGGATCAGGGCTGATAAATTTAATTTATGAAAACTATGGAGTGTCCCTCAGTCTTTTTTTGGAGTACTGTACAGATACAGCTAATAGTGAAGTTTGATATCACCATGGCTGCTAATTTTAAATTAAAGAAAAAAAATTTGGAAAATGTTGCCTCCAGTTGCTAGTTAAGGGCCAAGTCCTCCTCTCCTGATGAAGTGAAAAAGTCTCTCTGAAGTTGCATAGATTAAATAACATCAAAGCACTCTTAGAAATTACATGGGGCAAAAGAATTGTTAACCTTTGCAATTACATTTCTCAAAGCTGTAAACTGTTCAGTGTTCCCTTTCATTGTAATGTGTCCAAAAATATGTCTATTTTGCAGATAGGAGTGGCTTGGTCTACACTACAGCATTAGATTGATATAAGGCAGCTTACATAGACCTTATGTCTGTTAAGTCATTGTATACATTACAGCCTTGCTCCTGTTGATGTAAGTGCCCTACTATATTAGCATAATAACTCCACATTCATGAGAGGCATAGAGCTTATGTCAGTGTAGTTAGGGTGACAGTGTCCCTGTAGACACTGCATTACGTGCATCCGACGAAGTGGATATTCACCCATGAAAGCTCATGCTCCAATACATCTGTTAGTCTATAAGGTGCCACAGGACTCTTTGTTGCTTTTACAGATCCAGACTAACACGGCTACCCCTCTGATACTTGCAGCTATTGGCTCTCGTTCTTGTCAATTTCACGGCTCCACTGGAGCCATAAAAGTGACAAGAAAGCCAGCTTTGGGCTCCCCAACCAGACTGCTGCGTGGTCTCTGCTCCAAGCTGGGCTGCCACCCGCGTTCCTGACTCAGGCTGCCTCCAGGGTTCCCCCCGGGGAGCCCTGCTGTCCCCCCCGGGTCCCTGCAGTCAGTCTGCCACCCTGGCTCCCCATTCCAATCCGGGCTGCCACCTGGGGTCTCAGCTCCCCACCAGGAGAACGGTAGCTGACCAGATTCCAGGCACAGATCTCCCCACTGGGAGCCCAGCTTGCCCCCGCAGAGCTCTCCACTCCCTGCTGAGAATGGGGCAGCTGCACTGAGCTTCTCAGCTCCCCACTGGGAATGGGGCAACTGAACCAGGCTTCTTGGCTCCCTGCCAGGAATGGCGCAGCTGACCGGACACCAGACGTGGATCTCCCTGCCGGAACCCTGGCTGCCCTCAGCTGGGAGCTATGTGCTCAGAGTCTGGTCGGTTGCTGTGCTCCTGGTGGGGAGTGGAGAGCTGGGGTGGGGGAGGGGAAGCCAGTCTCTGGGCAGGGAGATCTGTGCATGTCAAGTCAGCTGCCCCGTTTCCAGTGGGAAGAGGGGAGCCAGGGGGGAGGGGGGACAGCTGGGCTCCTGGTGTGGAGCAACCCGTGGATCTGAGCGCCCTAGCTTTCAGCCCCCCAAACTGTCCCTCTTAAGTCGGTGGAAACACTCCTGATGAGGATGCACACCATCGACAGAAGAAGGGCAGTGTGGACATGAACCACCACAGTAATTACTGTACCTAACATAGGTTGACTTAAGTTTATAGTGTAGACATGCCCTATGGGCACGTGGCGTATGTGTGCATTCGGTACAAGGAGCTCCTGGCCCTCAGAGACTGTGTACAGGCTTTAGAGACCAGAGTGACTGAACTGGAGGAGCTGAGAGAGACAGAGAGGTATATAGATGAGACTTTCCAGAACACAGTAGAATGGTTCCACCCCCGGTCTCACAGCCTCTGTGCTGTTGCAGGGAAGGAGAGCATCTTACTGGAACAGAGTGAAACAATCCCATAGTTGGGTCCCAGATGATGATGTGGTATCCTTTCACACTGAGGATACCTCTCCAGGGGAGGGAACTCCAGTTATTAGAAAGAGACAGGTATTAGTAATATCCAATTCGATCATTAGAAACATAGATAGCTGGGTTTACAATAACCAGGAGAACTGCATGGTGATTTGCCTTCCTGTGTGAAGGTTGCGCATCTCTTGAGACAGCTAGATAGACTTATGGGTAGTGCTGGGGAGGAGCCAGTGGTCATGGTACATGTAGATACCAGTGACATAGGGAAGGATAGGAGAGAGATCCTGGAGGTCAAATTTAGGCTGCTGGGTAAGAGATTGAAATCCAGGACCTCCATGGTAGCATTCTCTGAAATGCTTCCAGTTCCACGTGCAGGACCAGACAGACAGGCAAAACTGCAGAGTCTCAATGCATGGATGAGATGATGGTGTAGGAAGGAGGGGTTTAGATTATTAGGAATTGAGGAAACTTTTGGGAAAGGGGGAGCCTATACAGGAAGGATGGGCTCCACCTAAACAAAAATGGAACCAGATTGCTGGCTCTTAACATTAAAAAGGTCATAAAGCAGTTTTTAAACTAAGGGCTGGGGGAAAGCTGACAAGTGTGGAAGAGTACATGGTTCGGACATCCCTTAGGGGAAGATCTATTAATAGAGAATCTCTCTGTCCTAGTGAGGACGAGAGGATGGAAAATAATAAAATATAGGCAGGGTCTGATCAGAAACAGTCAAATAAAAAAAGAGTCCCATTCAGTTATATTGTGTAATGACAGACAGCTAAAAGGGGACATGTTTTTAAAGTGCTTATATACCAATGCTAGAAGTCTAAATAATAATATGGGTGAACTAGAGTGACTTGTGTTAAATGAGGATGGTGATATAATAGGCATCACGGAAACTTGGTGAAATGAGGATAATCAGTGGGATACAGTAATACCAGGGTACAAAATATATCGGAAGGACAGAAGAGGTTGTGCTGGTTGGGGAGTAGCATTATGTGTGAAAGAAAGCGTAGAATCAAATGAAGTAAAAATTATAAATGACTCAAACTGTACCACAGAGTCTCCATGGATAGAAATTCCATGCTCTAATAATAAGAGTATAGCAGTAGGGTCAGTTTTCAGAATGGAGAGAGGTAAATAGTGGTGTCCCCCCACCAGTCCTGACCAGGATGGTGATAGTAACTGTGAAATGCTCAGGGAGATTAGAGAGGCCATTAAAATAAAAAAACACCTCAATAATAATAATGGAGGGTTTCAATTATCCCCATATCGACTGGGTACATGTCACCTCAGGACGGGATGCAGAGATAAAGTTGCTTGACACCTTAAATGACTGCTTCTTGGAACCCACCAGAGGAGAGGCAATTCTTGATTTAGTTCTAAGTGGAGCACAGGACCTGGTCCAAGAGGTGAATATAGCTGGACCGCTTGGTAATAGTGACCATAATATAATTAAATTTAATATCTCTGTGGCAGGAAAATACACCACGCCAGCCCAACTCTGTAGCATTTAATTTCAGAAAGGGGAACTACACAAAAATGAGGAGGTTAGTTAAACAGAAATTAAAGGCTACAGTGCCAAAAGTGAAATCTCTGCAAGCTGCATGGAAACTTTTTAAAGATACCATAATAGAGGCTCAACTAAAATGTATATCCCAAATTAAAAAACATAGTGAGAGAACCAAAAAAGTGCTACTGTGTCTAAACAACAAAGTAAAAGCAGCAGTGAGAGGCAAAAAGGCATCCTTTAAAAAGTGGAAGTTAAATCCTAGTGAGGAAAAGAGAAAAGTGCATAAACACTGGCAAATGAAGTGTAAAAATACAATTAGGAAGGCCAAAAAAGAGTTTGAGGAACAGTTAGCCAAAGACTCAAAAAGTAGTAGCAAACTTATTTTAAGTACATCAAAAGCAGGAAACCTGCTAAACAACCAGGGGGCCACTGGACGATCAAGATGCTACAAGTGCACTCAAGGACGATAAGGCCATTGCAGAGAAACTAAATGAATTCTTTGCATTGGTCTTCACAGCTGAGGACGTGAGGGAGTTCCCAACCTGAGCCATTCTTTTTAGGTGACAGATCTAAGTCACCAGGACCAGATTGTATTCACCCAAGAGTAGTGAAGGAACTCAAATGTGAAACTGCAGAACTACTAACTGTAGTCTGTAACCTCTCCTTTAAAACAGATTCAGTACCAGATGACTGGAGGATAGCTAATGTGACGCCCATTTTTAAAAAGGGCTCCAGAGGTGATCCCAGCGTTTACAGGCCTGTAAGCCTAACTTCAGTACCGAGCAAACTGGTCGAAACTGTAATAAAGAACTATATTGTCACACATATAAATGAATATAATTTGTTGAGGAAGAGTCAACATGGTTTTACTGGAGGGCAATCATGCCTCACCAATCTACTAGAATTATTTGAGGGGGGTCAATAAGCATGTGGACCAAGGGGATACAGTGGATATAGTGTACTTAGCTTTTCAGAAAGCCTTGACAAGGTCCCTCCCCAAAGGCTCTTACGCAAAGTAAGCTGCCACAGGATAAGAGCAAAGGTTCTCTTGTGGGATTGGTAACTGGTTAAAAGATAGGAAACAAAGGGTAGGTATAAATGGTCAGTTTTCAAAATGGAGAGAGGTAAATAGTGGTGTCCCCCCAGTTCTATTCAACATATTCATAAATGATCTGGAAAAAGGGGTAAACAGTGAGGTGGCAAAATTTGCAGATGATACAAAATTACTGAAGAGAGTTAAGACCTAGGCAGACTGCGAAGAGCTACAAAAGGATCTCTCAAAACTGGGTGACTGGGCAACAAAATGGCAGATGAAATTTAACATTGATAAATGTAAAGTAATGCACATTGGAAGGCATAATCCCAAATGTACATATAAAATGATGGAGTCTAAATTAGCTGTTACCACTCAAGAAAGAGATCTCGGAGTCATTGTGGATCATTTTCTGAAAACATCCACTCAATGTGCAGCGGCAGTCAAAAAAGAGAACAGAATGCTGGGAATAATTAAGAAAGGAATAGATAATAGGACAGAAAATATCATGTTGTCTCTATATAAATCCATGGTATGCCCACATCTTGAATACTGTGTGCAGATGTGGTCACCCCATCTCAAAAAAGATATATTGGAATTGGAAAAGGTTCAGAAAAGGCCAACAAAAATGATCGGGGGTATGGAACGGCTTCCTTATAAGGAGAGATTAATAAGACTGGGACCGGACTTTTCACGATTGGAATGAACGCGACTAAGGAAAGGATATGATTGAGGTTATGAGAGTCATGTACATATCCAGTTAGGTGCTAGAGGAAAAGTATACGTGTTATAAGGAAATGTTGTTTATTACCTTCTCATACACAAGGAAACTAGGGTCACAACATGAAATTAATAGGCAGCAGGATTTAAAATCAAATAAAAGGAAGTATTTCTTGCAACAATTAACACAGGTCAACCTGTTGCGCTAACTCCTTTGGGATGTGAGATAGTTGTGAAGACCAAGACAAACAGCGGTTCAAAAAACCCAGTATTAGAAATTAGATAATTCCATGCGAGGATAGGATCTATCAATGCTATTAGCAGGTGCTCGGGCAGGAATTTGGTCAGTGTCCTGGCCTCTGTTTGCCAGAAGCGGAATAAAACAGGGGGTCTGATCGCTTTGGTGTTTCCTGTTCTGTCCTTTATTCTCTCTGGACTACCCTGTGGCGCTGTGCTCGTTATTGCTCAGAGGCAAGTGCTGGCTTAGATGATCCTTTGGTCTGACCCTATGTATGGCCATTTAAAGGTGCAGGATCGGCCATTTGAGTTGTGTTTCTTGCGGCTGCGTGCTGATGGTCATTGTCAGCTGTCTCTCTTGTTACATTATCTAGATGGTTGCTTTCTGGCAGGCTTTTTAAGGAACATTTCTGTGCTTTGTTTATAAGTTCACACTACCGATACGATTATAATGGGTTTTTGAGATTCTGGAGGATCACGTATTACTTTCTTGGGGGCTGAGCAACCAGCTAACTATTTTTAGGAGATGTATAATGACAACAAG